>NC_092233.1:64201859-64434359 GCF_036320965.1 Panulirus ornatus
TATATCCTCTTGGTCAATCTCTCCTCACTCATTCTCTCTATGTGCCCAAACCATTTCAAAACACCCTCTTCTGCTCTCTCAACCATGCTCTTTTTATTTCCACACATCTCTCTTACCCTTACGTTACTTACTCGATCAAACCACCTCACACCACACATTGTCCTCAAACATCTCATTTCCAGCACATCCATCCTCCTGCGCACAACTCTATCCATAGCCCACGCCTCGCAACCATACAACATTGTTGGAACCACTATTCCTTCAAACATACCCATTTTTGCTTTCCGAGATAATGTTCTCGACTTCCACACATTCTTCAATGCTCACAGGATTTTCGCCCCCTCCCCCACCCTATGACCCATTTCCGCTTCCATGGTTCCATCCGCTGCCAGATCCACTCCCACATATCTAAAACACTTTACTTCCTCCAGTTTTTCTCCATTCAAACTTACCTCCCAATTGACTTGACCCTCAACCCTACTGTACCTAATTACCTTGCTCTTATTCACATTTACTCTTAACTTTCTTCTTTCACACACTTTACCAAACTCAGTCACCAGCTTCTGCAGTTTCTCACATGAATCAGCCACCAGCGCTGTATCATCAGCGAACAACAACTGACTCACTTCCCAAGCTCTCTCATCCCCAACAGACTTCATACTTGCCCCTCTTTCCAAAACTCTTGCATTCACCTCCCTAACAACCCCATCCATAAAAATATTAAACAACCATGGAGACATCACACACCCCTGCCTCAAACCGAAATTCACTGAGAACCAATCACTTTCCTCTCTTCCTACACGTACACATGCCTTACATCCTCGATAAAAACTTTTCACTGCTTCTAACAACTTGCCTCCCACACCATATATTCTTAATACCTTCCACAGAGCATCTCTATCAACTATCATATGCCTTCTCCAGATCCATAAATGCTACATACAAATCCATTTGCTTTTCTAAGTATTTCTCACATACATTCTTCAAAGCAAACACCTGATCCACACATCCTCTACCACTTCTGAAACCACACTGCTCTTCCCTAATCTGATGCTCTGTACATGCCTTCACCCTCTCACTCAATACCCTCCCATATAATTTACCAGGAATACTCAACACACTTATACCTCTGTAATTTGAGCACTCACTCTCATCCCCTTTGCCTTTGTACAATGGCACTATGCACGCATTCCGCCAATCCTCAGGCACCTCACCATGAGTCATACATACATTAAATAACCTTACCAACCAGTCAATGATACAGTCACCCCCTTTTTTAATAAATTCCACTGCAATACCATCCAAACCTGCTGCCTTGCCAGCTTTCATCTTCCGCAAAGGTTTTACTACCTCTTCTCTGTTTACCAAATCATTTTCCCTAACCCTCTCACTTTGCACACCACCTCGACCAAAACACCCTATATTTGCCACTCTATCATCAAACACATTCAACAAACCTTCAAAATACTCACTCCATCTCCTTCTCACATCACCACTACTTGTTATCACCTCCCCATTTGCGCCCTTCACTGAAGTTCCCATTTGCTCACTTGTCTTACGCACTTTATTTACCTCCTTCCAGAACATCTTTTTATTCTCCCTAAAATTTAATGATATTCTCTCACCCCAACTCTCATTTGCCCTCTTTTTCACCTCTTGCACCTTTCTCTTGACCTCCTGTCTCTTTCTTTTATACATCTCCCACTCAATTGCATTTTTTCCCTCCAAAAATCGTCCAAATGCCTCTCTCTTCTCTTTCACTAATAATCTTACTTCTTCATCCCACCACTCACTACCCTTTCTAATCAACTCACCTCCCACTCTTCTCATGCCACAAGCATCTTTTGCGCAATCCATCACTGATTCCTTAAATACATCCCATTCCTCCCCCACTTCCCTTACTTCCATTGTTCTCACCTTTTTCCATTCTGTACTCAGTCTCTCCTGGTACTTCCTCACACAAGTCTCCTTCCCAAGCTCACTTACTCTCACCACCCTCTTCACCCCAACATTCACTCTTCTTTTCTGAAAACCCATACAAATCTTCACCTTAGCCTCCACAAGATAATGATCAGACATCCCTCCAGGTGCACCTCTCAGCACATTAACATCCAAAAGTCTCTCTTTCGCGCGCCTGTCAATTAACACGTAATCCAATAATGCTCTCTGGCCATCTCTCCTACTTACATACGTATACTTATGTATATCTCGCTTTTTAAACCAGGTATTCCCAATCACCAGTCCTTTTTCAGCACATAAATCTACAAGCTCTTCACCATTTCCATTTACAACACTGAACACCCCATGTATACCAATTATTCCCTCAACTGCCACATTACTCACCTTTGCATTCAAATCACCCATCACTATAACCCGGTCTCGTGCATCAAAACCACTAACACACTCATTCACCTGCTCCCAAAACACTTACCTCTCATGATCTTTCTTCTCATGCCCAGGTGCATATGCACCAATAATCACCCATCTCTCTCCATCAACTTTCAGTTTTACCCATATTAATCGAGAATTTACTTTCTTACATTCTATCACATACTCCCACAACTCCTGCTTCAGGAGTACTGCTACTCCTTCCCTTGCTCTTGTCCTCTCACTAACCCCTGACTTTACTCACAAGACATTCCCAAACCACTCTTCCCCCTTACCCTTGAGCTTCGTTTCACTCAGAGCCAAAACATCCAGGTTCCTTTCCTCAAACATACTACCTATCTCTCCTTTTTTTCACATCTTGGTTACATCCACATACATTTAGACACCCCATATATATATATATATATATATATATATATATATATATATATATATATATATATATATATATATATATTATATATATATATAAATATATATATATATATATATATATATATATATATATATATATATATATATATATATATATATATATATATATATGATACAGCGCTGGTGGCTGATTCATGTGAGAAACTGCAGAAGCTGGTGACTGAGTTTGGTAAAGTGTGTGAAAGAAGAAAGTTAAGAGTAAATGTGAATAAGAGCAAGGTAATTAGGTACAGTAGGGTTGAGGGTCAAGTCAATTGGGAGGTAAGTTTGAATGGAGAAAAACTGGAGGAAGTAAAGTGTTTTAGATATCTGGGAGTGGATTTGGCAGCGGATGGAGCCATGGAAGCGGAAGTGGATCATAGGGTGGGGGAGGGGGCGAAAATCCTGTGAGCCTTGAAGAATGTGTGGAAGTCGAGAACATTATCTCGGAAAGCAAAAATGGGTATGTTTGAAGGAATAGTGGTTCCAACAATGTTGTATGGTTGCGAGGCGTGGGCTATGGATAGAGTTGTGCGCAGGAGGATGGATGTGCTGGAAATGAGATGTTTGAGGACAATGTGTGGTGTGAAGTGGTTTGATCGAGTAAGTAACGTAAGGGTAAGAGAGATGTGTGGAAATAAAAAGAGCGTGGTTGAGAGAGCAGAAGAGGGTGTTTTGAAATGGTTTGGGCACATGGAGAGAATGAGTGAGGAAAGATTGACCAAGAGGATATATGTGTCGGAGGTGGAGGGAACGAGGAGAAGTGGGAGACCAAATTGGAGGTGGAAAGATGGAGTGAAAAAGATTTTGTGTGATCGGGGCCTGAACATGCAGGAGGGTGAAAGGAGGGCAAGGAATAGAGTGAATTGGATCGATGTGGTATACCGGGGTTGACGTGCTGTCAGTGGATTGAATCAGGGCATGTGAAGCGTTTGGGGTAAACCATGGAAAGCTGTGTAGGTATGTATATTTGCGTGTGTGGACGTATGTATATACATGTGTATGGGGGTGGGTTGGGCCATTTCTTTCGTCTGTTTCCTTGCGCTACCTCGCAAACGCGGGAGACAGCGGCAAAAAAAAGAAAGATAAAAAAATATATCTATCTATATATATATATATATATATATATACATATATATATATATATATATATATATATATTTTTTTTTTTTTCAAACTATTCGCCATTTCCCGCGTTAGCGAGGTAGCGTTAACAGAGGACTGGGCCTTTGAGGGAATATACTAAGCTGGCCCCCTTCTCTGTTCCCTCTTTTGGAAAATAAAAAAAAAAAAGAATATGAGAGGGGAGGATTGCCCGCCCCCCGTTCCCTCCCCTTTTAGTCGCCTTCTACGGCACGCAGGGAACACGTGGGAAGTATTCTTTCTCCCCTATCCCCAGGGATAATATATATATATATATATATATATATATATATATATATATATATATATATATATATATATATATATATATATATATATCGAGTATCCCCTACGGCAGGATAACCACATGGGTTGGCTGTAGGCTGACTGACGCGCTCAAGATTCGTACCCAAATGAGATCGTGTGCGATTCATTGTCATCGACGATAACCACTAGCTTGTGTTATCATCGACGATAACCACTAGCTTGTGTTATCAATATTGTCATCGACGATAACCACTAGCTTGTGTTATCATTATTTGTCATGGACGATAAGAACTAGCTTGTGTTATCATTATTGTCATCGACGATAACCACTTGCTTGTGTTATCATTATTTGTCATGGACGATAACCACTAGCTTGTGTTATCATTATTTGTCATGGACGATAAGAACTAGCTTGTGTTATCATTATTTGTCATGGACGATAACCACTAGCTTGTGTTATCATTATTTGTCATGGACGATAACCACTAGCTTGTGTTATCATTATTTGTCATGGACGATAAGAACTAGCTTGTTTTATCATTATTTGTCATGGACGATAACCACTAGCTTGTGTTATCATTATTTGTCATGGACGATAACCACTAGCTTGTGTTATCATTATTTGTCATGGACGATAAGAACTAGCTTGTGTTATCATTATTTGTCATGGACGATAACCACTATCTTGTGTTATCATTATTTGTCATGGACGATAAGAACTAGCTTGTGTTATCATTATTTGTATTACGGGGAGAAAGTTTTACACTCGTGTAGCCCTTTCTCTTACCTTGTTTTGTACCATGTTTAATATATAAACATACACACACAAAATAACTTCGTTCTTTTTTAACTTGTTTCTATGATGACTTAACATTTCAGTAATATTTGTAATACCTCAGCTGTGTATTTCCAGCCGAATGGCGGCTCAGATTCAATAAACCGTCCTTTCTTTACTTATGTATTCACTTATACAGTCTAAGCCAGATACGCCCTCATCGATAGGCCCCGAGAGGAGGATAAACATCTAGGTTGGGTGTGGGGCTACTGTCACACCCATGAAGTCGAACGCATGTGGATAAGTACCGCCGTGCTTACTCAAGGTCAATAACACTAACCACTATAAAGGCTTGTGATGAGAGTAATTACTAATTGTGTGTAAAGCTGAAATAGCATGTTAACTACTGTAAGCTGTAAGAAAAGGGGGGGAAAAAACGCCAAGTGGGGTAGGGGTGAGGGGGAAGGAATGAGCTCCTTACATGACCTAGGCTTGACAAGGGGTATGGACCATCCACTGAAGCATAACACCAACAGTCAACGGTCATGTAAAGTTGCCGACATGGTAAAAGAAACAAATATAAAATGGTATGGGTGCCGCAATATGTTCCAGGTATGTATTTACAAACATTACGGACATGTATAACGGTCAGGAGGTCACTATGGACAAACTACTAAAATGAAAGTGAATTCCAGATGACAAAAGAGGAAGCACAGACACACAGACGTCGTAGAAGTTCATCACTATGACGTCATCACAAATCGCTTACGAAAGACAGGTCCTCATGAATATAAGGTCAGGATATCGAGCAAGTTATCTAACGTCATAAAGCTCAGTAATACTTTACACTTTCCAACATATGATTATTTCAATAATATGTCCTTACCCTGCAAAAATACAAAATGCAGTCGAATCGATTTCTAGATCAAGGACGTGTTTGAAATGTTCTGCCTCACAGTTGAGATAATCAGGACTTACAGGCAAGAAGATACCGAGGAAGAATGAAAATCAACGGACCCGGAAGAAATGCTACAACAGTTACATGCCTCCTCCTTGCTGCATACATAATACCTCCTTCAATAACTGAAGGCATTATCGACAACTCGTATATTTTGCTTCAATACATGATGTACTTACTGTAAAACTTTAATTAACATATTTTCCTCAGGGGACAGCAAGAGAGTGCACTGAAAAAAGATTGAATTGAGAAATTTTAAAAGAATTCATTGTTAAACTGAAATGTCATACATAAGCGCACGACACCTATCACAATCCTCTTGTGTAATGTATCTTCAAAAATTCTTACACTTCTTTATCTTGTCTTCGAGGTTTCATTACCAACAGATTTAGCAAGATGATATGCTTATGTACTGTTATTTGATACATAAATGAAAAACTTTAGACAGAAGCTCAACTTATCAGTCGTTGCCATAGTGACAGACGGGTAAACAACAGACATGCAGAGCTCCACAGTGCATTACTCCATGAAGCCGGGAGAGGGACTTCCTTTCATATATCTAGTAATACTAAAACAAGAATAATTTGAATATTTTGGTCTATACTTTAACTTCCTAAAGACTAGGCTAACCTACGGCAGTGCTTTTTGGACTATTATCGTCAACCTCAAGTAAGATCTGTACCAAGAAAAACGACATTCGGCGATGTTCAAAGATTTTTTTCTTCGTCTGGCAGGCGGGTGTGTGTGATTCTTGTGTTTCCTATGTGTAACCCGCAAGTATTTCAAGTGTCTTACATATAAAAATCAGATAATAATCCTGCCGTACTCAACCACTACTAGCTGCTAACCTTCAAACAATTTAACTTACAAGTTATATGTGAAGTGCGAGTGCCTCATCGAGGCCACCTGAGACAAGAAAAGAGTTAAGATGCTTTTACATAAGTCGTTATAATAGACCTTTAAATGGCAAATTAGTGGATATACTTCAGTGCAAATGTAGAAGTGTATATTTGAAAAATATTGCCAGCATTGTCATCCGCTTCGCCCGCTCGGCAATGGAAGGTGAGTAGGAGGCCATAATAACAGTTCAGATAACCTTGCCCAAGGCAACTGGGGACGAAGGTTGAGGCCACTGCCTTATCTCCTATCTGTGACGCCAGCACACAAGGTCCCAGCCTCCCCACCACCCTGATTGCTGACGTCACTCATTTATACAACCTTGCTGATACTAATGAGTATGTTCATGCTACTGACTGGCTGGGGTTAATGAAGCTGACGTAGATGTCAGTTATACTGAGTGACTGGGAATAATGATGCTGACACAGGTAAAGTGTTACAACGAAACGAAAAATAATTGTCACGTGTAACTTATGTAGCCTAACGTCAGACTAATCATTATCGAGTTAAAGCATTGCTTCTGAATATTTATTGTAAGTTCAAACTCAAATTTCTCTACAGGAACACTTAATTTTGATCAGAAGACTTAAGAAGATATTGTAACGGCTTTGATTCAGTGTTATCTCGATTATGATTGCGAATCAATAAGAGACTGAAGAATAGGATTCAGGTTATGTAAAATAACACCAAAAGATACGTGATCGACGCTCCTCCCAGAAGTCATTGATTTTGATCACCTCACTATGGTTCGTATTCTTCTTCTACAAATACAGAATACAACAGTTGTAATAAACCACATTACATGGAAATACCCCAGAATATATGTTAAAAGGGTTAAATTATGTTCAGCACAAGTATGGAATAAGAAGCAGTGATTTACAATGAGAGCCTGGTTAGTTTGCTTATTTATACTGGTAAAGGGTAAGAGAGAGGTGTGGAAATAAAAAGTGTGTGGTTGAGAGAGCAGAAGAGAGTGTGTTGAAATGTTTTGAACCTATAGAGAGAATGAGTGAGGAAATATTGACAAAGAGGATATATGTGTCACAGGTGGAGGGAACAAGGAGAAACGGGAGACAATTGGAGGTGGAAGGATGTAGTGAAAAAGATTTTGAGCGATCGGGGCCTGAACATACAGGAGGGTGAGAGTCGTGCAAGGAATAGTATAAATTGGAACGATTTGGTATACCGGGGTTGACGTTCTGTCAATGGACTGAAGCAGGGCATGTCAAGCGTCTGGAGTAAACGATGGAAAGGTTTGTGGGGCCTGGATGTGGATAGGGAGCTGTGGTTTCGATGCATAACACATGACAGCAAGAGACAGTGTGAACGAATGTGGACCTTTTTTTTTGTTGTTTTTCTGGCAGAACTAGGCCCAACTCTTTTCATAATATACATTAATGACCTAGAACTCGGTCTCATAACTAAGATCTCCAAATTTGCTGAAGATACTAAACTAGGAGGTAGAGCTGGAAGCAAGCGGGACTGCGAAATGATTCAAAGACAACTTACTAGCAGAGTGGTCAGAGAGATGGCAAATGAAGTTTAATGTAGACAAGTGTAAAGTTATGCACTTTGGAGACAAGAATATACGTTACGATTACAAACTATTCGGAAATTCTCTAACTAAAGTACATGAAGAAAAGGATCTTAGAGTTGTCATTAGCAACAAATTGATATACACTAAACAGTGTCAAGCAGCAAATAAAAAGGGTAACTAAATGTTAGGTTTCATAGCCAAGAACACAAGACACCAGAAACAATTCTCACATTTTATAATTCTCTAGTAAGACCACACCTTGAATATGCAGTCCAGTTTTGATCCATAACTACATAAAAAAAAAAGACGAGGAAAAATTAGGGCAAGTACAAAGACGCACGACAAATTTGATCCGTCTTTGGAAATATGGTACACGAAGAGAGGCTAAAACGATTGGATCTCTTCTCCCTTAAAAACCGTAGACGTCGCGGTGACTTCATCCAAGTGTTCAAAATTCTGAACAAGTTCGGTAAAGTAAATCACGAGCATTTTTCGAAGTACAAGAAAATGCGGTTACTAAGACAAATGGAATAAAACTCAAAGCTAAAAGATTGTAGCACGGACGTGGGAAAATCTTTTCCATAGGTGTGTTGAGCACTGGAATAAGTAACCCTCAGGAGCAGTAAATACGAACACTATAGATACCTTCAAAAGTGGTTTAGACAAATATTTTATAAGTTCAGAGAGAAAAACACCAGAAATGGAAATATAAATTACCGCGGTAACGTGGGCATTAGAAGACTAATGTGCAGCAGCGGGGAGTCGGTGATTGCTAAAAAAAAAAAATTACTGAGCGGAATTAGATTTTTCTTGTCAAGTTAAATATTTTCTTTTTTCCAGACAACCCAATCGTGGGCCAATCAAGCCTGCTGTTGTCTGTCTTTCTCATGGAAACTCAAGTAAACGCTGTCATTCCTTGCACGATCGTCCTTCTTCACATCATATACTGTCCTTAGGCATTTCATATCCATGATTTGCCCCCATACAGCACTACGTACCATGAGACTTGTGTGCCTCCTCACACACATACCTCATGCATGCACCGAGGGCCTTTAAGTCCTGTATTATAGCTGGTGACTTACGAGTGTTACTGTGATTGACTTACCGGTAACATGTATGGTAACTTAAGACACAGTTATCGGTATCATAGCTGGTGACTTTAGAGTGTTATTGTGACTTACCGGTATTATAGCTGGTGACTTACGAGCATTACTGTTATCACCTTACCGGTACCACAATTGATGACTTAACTGTGTTACTGCCATTATTCACTGGCACTAAAGCTGGTGACTTAGGATCATCATCGGTAGAGTGACTGTTGTTGTTGTTAACTCTTGTGTTTATTGTTCCTGACCAACACCCGTTCTCTTCTTGCTGCTGAGTTCAGCTGCTGATTTATGTTGATGGTTTGCTGCAGACTTATTTTGTTGTCACATTCTCAGTGATCAAAGCCCATGGCAAGGTCAGACAACATAGCGGCCACCTGATAAGACCAGATAGTGACCCGACAAGTACTACATTAGAAAAACAATGATAAGGCCCACACACAACCTCAAAACAATGAGAAAGAAAAAAAAAAATGAACCGCGCGAGTTTATTATTATTTATTCATACAAGTTTGCTGTTTTCCGGGTCGGCGTCGCAGCTAACACCAGGAACAGACGAAGAAATTATCACATTGGTTCACACTCAGTCTCTAGCTGTCATGTGTAATGCACCGAAATCACAGCTCCCTTTCCACATCCAGGCCCCACAAAACTTTCCATGGTTTACCCCAGATACTTCACATGATCTGGTTTAGTCCACTGACTGCATGTCGTCCCCTGTATATCACATCTCTTTAATTCGCTCAAATAATAATGATAATGATTATCATTATTATTATCATTGATTATTATCATTATTATTAAATTATGGTAAATATGAACACAGTCTCTTGATATGATATATATTTTTCATATTGGTCATCAACTCTAAATTTCCCATATCTTATCTTTTCCCAGTGTCAGGTAAAATATGTCTGATGTGAACATAAATAGTTCCAGTATTGTAGTCTTTATTACGTGTATGTAAGATCTACTGTATTTACAAAACTAATACATTCATTCATTACAAAATACCTTTTACACTGTGAATCACATTTCTCACTGACCTTCTGCCCAAGTCCCATACCAGGTCACATCGTACATTATCACACCACTTCCTCATGTCACGCTTGTTCTCTTTCCCCCACACCCACAGCCACACACCCTTCTTACCCTCGACAGGACCTGAGGTGCGTGAGGTTGGGTCGGGCCCCCACTGGGTGCGGTTGGAGTGGGGTGACCAAGACCTACACGACGCCAGCACCAGCAGTGACCCTACCGCTGGACCTGCCTCCGGCCACGCCTCCCCTGCCCACCCAGCCACACCCAGGTGAGACCCACTCACCCTGTTGCACCCAAGTGAGACCCTGCCACACCCAGGTGAGACCCTGCCACACCCAAAAGAAACCCTGCCACACCTAAGTGAGACCCAGCCACACCCAGGTGAGACCCAGCCACACCCAGGTGAGACCCTGCCACACCCAAGTGAAACCCTGCCACACCCAAGTGAGACCCTGCCACACCCAAGTGAGACCCTGCCACACCCAAGTGAGACCCTGCCACACCCAAGTGAGACCCAGCCACACCCAAGTGAGACCCAGCCACACCCAATTGAGACCCAGCCACACCCAAGTGAGACCCAGCCACACCCAGGTGAGACCCTGCCACACCCAGGTGAGACCCTGCCACACCCAGGTGAGACCCTGCCACACCCAGGTGAGACCCTGCCACACCCAGGTGAGACCCTGCCACACCCAGGTAAGACCTAGCCACACCCAAGTGAGACCCAGCCACACCCAGGTGAGACCCTGCCACACCCAGGTAAGACCTAGCCACACCCAAGTGAGACCCTGCCACACCCAGGTGAGACCCAGCCACACCCAAGTGAGACCCAGCCACACCCAAGTGAGACCCAGCCACACCTAGGTGAGGCCCAGCCACACCCAGGTGAGACCCAGCCACACCAACGTAAGACCCAGCCACAGCTAAGTGAAACCCTGCCACACCCAGGTGAGACCCTGCCACACTCGGTTGAGGCTAACTATCCCCCTCGTTAACCTCCATCATCACATTAGTCACGAGGCTAACTATCCTCCATCACCTTGTCAGTCATGAGGCTAACTATCCCTCTCGTTAACCTCCATCACCTCGTCAGTCATGAGGCTAACTATCCCCCTCGTTAACCTTTATCACGTTAATCAAGAGTCTATCTCCTTCATTAACCTCCATCGCCACGTTAATCATGAAGGCAACTATTCCTCTCGTTAAGCTCCATCACCACGTTAATCATGAGGCTAACTATCCCCCTTGTTAACCACCATCACCACGTTAATCATGAAGGTAACTATCCCCCTTGTTAACCACCATCACCACGTTAATCATGAGGCTAACTATCCCCCTTGTTAACCACCATCACCACGTTAATCATGAGGCTAACTATCCCCCTTGTTAACCACCATCACCACGTTAATCATGAGGCTAACTATCCCCCTTGTTAACCACCATCACCACGTTAATCATGAGGCTAACTATCCCCCTTGTTAACCACCATCACCACGTTAATCATGAGGCTAACTATCCCCCTTGTTAACCACCATCACCACGTTAATCATGAAGGTAACTATCCCCCTTGTTAACCACCATCACCACGTTAATCATGAGGCTAACTATCCCCCTTGTTAACCACCATCACCACGTTAACCATGAAGGTAACTATCCCTCTCGTTAAGCTCCATCACCACGTTAATCATGAGGCTAACTATCCACCTTGTTAACCACCATCGCCACGTTAATCATGAGGCTAACTATCCACCTTGTTAACCACCATCACCACGTTAATCATGAGGCTAACTATCCACCTTGTTAACCACCATCACCACGTTAATCATGAGGCTAACTATCCACCTTGTTAACCACCATCACCACGTTAATCATGAGGCTAACTATCCACCTTGTTAACCACCATCACCACGTTAATCATGAGGCTAACTATCCCCCTTGTTAACCACCATCACCACGTTAATCATGAGGCTAACTATCCACCTTGGTCTATCCTGCTGTGGTGGTGATGGCAGGGGCGGGGACGGAGGTGGTCGTGTGGGCGACTCCTACGAACACTACCTGGCGCTGGCCTACGCTAAGGACTGTGAGCCTGACCCCTTCCTGCAGGATGAGGACGTGAGCTGATCCTTCCCCCTGGTTTGGCTCTGTGTCTGTTGAGACTGGAGCTACACTTTTGGAGTGTGTGGCGGGTGTAGTGTAGTCCTGTGTACGTGTGTGTGTGTGGGGGGGGGGGGGGTGGATTTGTAAGGCTCGGTTGTATGTGAGGTTATTTGATAGGGTCGTGATATGTGTGTGCTGGAGGTGCACGAGTGGAGGGTTCGGACTGGTAAGAGTTGGATGGAGTTTAAGTACAAATGTATATGTGGGTGTAGGGTGTGTTGGTCGGTGTCATTAGTGACAGAGAATCAATTTGCCCTCCAGTCTTGGGAAGTGTGAAGGATGGTTTGTGTATCAAGCGATGTGTATGTAATTACCAATTTGTTGATATTCTATTTGTCCAGTACGGTGGGGGGAGTTGTAGACTTGTGGGGCACCATTTCATGAAGCTTCTCTGTCATACAACTTTTTTAACCTTAGTAGACGTCAGAAGACTGATTCAAAACTTAAAGGTTGTGATCAGGTCAACTCTCGCTCTTCTCTCTTCCCGGGTGGGTAAAATATTCATAGGGCCAATAGCTTTTCCTTTTAAGTCTGCTCTCTTAACTATGATACCATCTTGGTTGCCATTTGTTGCCCCATCTCTCGAACATCCGCTGTGATAGTTACTATTTCTTCATTCGGTTCATTCCATTCAGCGACCACAATATGTACTTCTTTTTATACAAGTTTCTTCCTCGATTTCCTGTTATGTCCTCTGGTTGCTCTATCCTTACATACCTCAAGAGAAAATATCGTCCGTTTAACATCATTAGTTTGCTTTAAGATGGTCGTGATAGAATCATCTCTCACTTTTCTCTCTTCCATGGTGAGCAAATCCAAGGCCTTTACCTTTTCCATGCAATTCAGCTCTCATTATTCTCGTACCATATTTGCTGACCTCCTCTAGATCTTCTCTATCATATCTTTGTGCTTTTCTAAGTGCGGTAACCTAACATGAGATGCATGTTGTAGTGCTGACCTTATACAATACGTGAAAAGCTACCTGAATATTCCCAATCCATGAACTTACATGATGGTTCAATGTTTGCCAGCAGACAGGCGCCCTTCTCAGCAATCCTCCTAAGGCTGGTCTCCGGCTAAAGGTTAGGGACGATGTGGACTCCCAGGTACCTATCACACTGTATCATAGATTCATGAAACTTATTTCCAGCTGGATATCATTCATATTGGGGCCTTCTCCCACACTGACCCATCCTCAACACTTAACATTCACTCCGCATGAATTTCATCAACCATACATGTATCAGACCAACTATGGAATCTGTCTAGTTCCCATATACAGTGTGTGTGTGTGTGTGTGTGTGTGTGTGTGTGTGTGTGTGTGTGTATGTGTGTGTAGCAATACATTTGCGAAGCTTCATTGTTAATGTTCTTTACATTATGTCTATTTGTATTTCCATGTTTACCTTTGCAACATGTTCATAAGAACAAACACACATGTGCACCTTTAAACTGTGTATTCCAATGTGCATGTGTGTACAACACAAGTAAGGCAGGGAAAACTGGGAACTAGTCTCCACGATTCAGTCAGTCATATAAAATCAAGGCTACTGAGCAACACTCCCTTTATCTCTCTCAGCATGACTCTGAGATGTCATGTGGTGACAAACCTTCTATATAAGTCAGTTATAAAACCGAAAACTACTAGTTGTGGGTACTGCAGGGGCTGGAGGAAGGGTAGACTACCAGGTGTGGGTACTGCAGGGGCTGGAGGAAGGGTAGACTACCAGGTGTGGGTACTGCAGGGGCTGGAGGAAGGGTAGACTACCAGGTGTGGGTACTGCAGGGGCTGGAGGAAGGGTAGACTACCAGGTGTGGGTACTGCAGGGGCTGGAGGAAGGGTAGACTACCAGGTGTGGGTACTGCAGGGGCTGGAGGAAGGGTAGACTACCAGGTGTGGGTACTGCAGGGGCTGGAGGAAGGGTAGACTACCAGGTGTGGGTACTGCAGGGGCTGGAGGAAGGGTAGACTATCAGGTGTGGGTACTGCAGGGGCTGGAGGAAGGGCCGCTGGAAGAGGAGATAGACCGGACTGAGGTGTTCCCCGAGCGACCCACACACGTCTTCACCCTTCAGCTCCTCCACCCCAGGACTGGATGGACCAACATCTACAGGTGAGTCAGTTCTCCTGTCTTCTCTAATCATTATGCTTTTCTTTTCGTTTGATGTGGTCTCCTCTCTCCGCCCTCCCTCTTCTTGTTAACTTGTTGGTACACTTTCATTACGCTTTGGCTTGTTGTTTTATGTGGTCCTTTGTGTGGCTGCCTTTCCCTCTTATTTCTACCTATTGCTATCATTTCATGTCCTTTCCTGATATTGCCTTTTCGTGTCCATCTGTCGTTAGGACGATTTGGTTGTCTGTTTGTATCCGCTGTTTCTACATGTTTATTTTCTCTTGCTGCCCATTCTGAGGGTCCGCTGGCTGCTCCTTTCTCTGGCTGTCTGGCCTTTCCTCCACCGTGTGATGTCCCTCAATCGTAACCTTGAGTCTGATAATGTTAAAGCGACGTAATCTTCACCTAAGGTCAGACCATTTGAACATGACTTGCCATCGCTGGACATAACATGACATGATACGCCAGTCTAGAAATTTACCATACTGGTGTTGCTTTACTCCATAGGGGAAGCGGCTGGAGCTACGTGGTGGAGGGTCTTGCGCCAGCACAGGTGGCGAAGGTTCGCGTCCGAGAGACACAGGGCGACCTCCACTCCCCCTGGGTCATCCTCACCGTCAAGACCAAGAGTGAGTCGGCTTCCTTGACTGAGACTTACTTAAAGCAGTGCAATATTATTAAAGGTTTATTCATCATGCCTTTCCCAGCAACTATATCCTCGTGACATATTTCAAAAGACAGGTTTTTCACTTCCTCAAAAATTCGTAATTACTTTTCCTTGTCTTTTCTTTTTCAGTTTCATAATTCTTCTCTATATTTCAGTTAAGGACCGGCCTTGATGTGCACTTTTGTTCGTGGCTGGAACCTAAAAGAAAAAAAATGAGGTTTCCATTTTGTGTTTTAGATGACTTGGTTGAGGGAAACTTTATCAACATTTTTGAAGGGCTGTCGGGTTTGAGGGGCTGCCAGGTTGAGGGGTTGCCGGACTGAAGGACTGTCGGGCAGAAGGGCTATCGGTCCCTACACCAGTCCCACGACTTCCAGGTAACATTGCAGCCAAGATAATCTTGCCAAACATTGATCTCTTCCCAAGTTGATTTTTTTGCGTTCGTTTGGTCGGCTGGGTAAGACGTGGGTGAAGTCAGTGTTGACATGGACTTGCACGTGCATACATACTGCCGAAAGTTTGCCTGGGGTGTGATGATGACTGGTGCACTGAGATAGTATATAAAACTAAGACCATCTGACAGTTCATCTTTTTTACTCCAGCTTCGGTTATATTAGATCGGCCTTGATATGTTGACAAATCTAACCACCGCGACAGACATGAATATGGGGACTGGAGGAGGAACTACTGTGAAAAAATAAAGAAATCTGTTTCCCAGGAGAATCTTGTCACTAATGACAATATGAACATTTTAAAGTTCTCTCTCATTCATTATACAAAAAAAGATACTCTTGGCAATACACGTTCGCAGAAATACTCTAGCTGATTGTGGCTGATTACGTATCACACAGGAGAGATAAGAAGGTACATCTTATATCACCAGATGGTTCGAGTAGTTCCTTATCTGCGGTTATCATCGGCTCAGGCCGAACCACAACCTTACTTTACCTTAGCCAACCTAGGGGTCTTACTGAGCCAAACTGACCACTACAAGTAACAGGCATCATGACCTTGGTTCACATGTGACCCCAGCTGACCTGGTGATCCTTCCTACGCTGTTCTCTCGTCAGCTGACGTCTTACCTGGCGAGATACGCCTCAGTACTGCTTGACTTTTTCATCCAATACGAACTTTGACTGCTGGCTATATCCGGTTAAGTCGTGACCTTGGATGACCCATAAACAAATTGTGACCTTAGATAACCTAATCTAACCATGCATGATTAGTTATCCTTAATGACCCCTGACCCCTAATGACCTTTGACCCTGGGTGACAGCCCTGAACGACCCGTGACCCCAAATGACTCTTGACCCCGAAAAACCCTTTACTTTGGATGGCTAAGCCACCCCCCCACCACCAACCCCTAACGGCCCGTGACACTGGCTGATCTTGTGATCCTTGTTGACCTATTACCCCAGCCAATCAGTGAACCTCGTTTCTCCGTGACCTTGGCTCAGCGTGCGTGACTAAATCCATACGTGGTGTTGCAGGTGTACCAGGCACCAGCCATGACCTGCTGGAGGCGGTGAAGGAGGACAACGCCACGCTAGTCCGGGACGTCCTGGCCGAACTCCTCAAGTTCTCGCAGTAAGTTTTGTGAGGGGACACGCTGCGCACAGGACACCAGGGGAAAGGACATGCAGATAGGAGACACGCTTGCCTGGGGACAAGTGAGTGTGTTGTCACACGGGTGTGTGTGTGTGTACCCAACTGAGGGCACACCCGGATGACAAGAAAAAAGTGAGGGGACCTGACATACTGGCAGGAGACAAGCAAGGGAGTTGCCAACCTGGCTCGCGTACACGGAGATGACACGTCAAGCTGAAAGTGGGATACGTAGGTGACGGGATATGTTGAGAGAGAGAGAGAGTCAAAAGGAAACAAATTGGAAGACATCAAATGAGACAAAAGAACAAAGCAGCCTTGCCAGTACTGGAGAGAGATGTCAGGATTCTTAATTGGTGTAAACGTGAGGTCATAATCATGGTACACAAACGCTGATGGAAATAGTAGCAAATAGTCAAGAGTTGGAATTCTAGGTGGATGGTAACAGTGAACCTGATGTAGACAATACTTACTAAATAAATGCCTTTTCAACTTTTCTGTCAAGAGGGATGCATGATAAGAAGAGCAAGAGAAGACAAAGGAGGAAAAAGACTGGTCCTCTTGATCAAAGAAGGTCTTAAGTTTCAAGAATGATTGGAAATTGGGAGGATTAATGTTAGCAAGAGTGCACAGTGGTGTTGATAAACAGTCACTAAAAAATCTAAACGATTCAAATATGCATTGATGACAACGAAGGAACAATCAAGATGGTAAATGAAGCAGTAAAACAAACACTTCTCAGAGTGACTTAGATAGAAATTATCAGAATGAATGGCTACAGGGAAAACGGAATTCAACATTAATAAATGCACAACACTTAGTGTGGGTAAAGACAGGAACACTGTTTACAAACTGGACAATGTTGTTATTGGTAAAACAATGCCAAAGATATTTAGGAGTATTGACGAGCCGCGACAACGATGTATTAAAGTGTGTAATAAGGCTAATAGGATGTTAGGGTCATTAATAGGACTGTTAACAATGAAATTCCTAAAGTATTATCGCAACTTTATCTTGCGTTGGTCAGACCACAATTGGATTTTGTGTTACAGTTTTGGGCTCCATACTATGCAGTTGATATAGATGATTTAGAAAAAGTACAAAGGCGACTAACAAAATGATCCCTGGAATTATAAACCTTATTTATGAAAAAAGGTTAAAAAGACAGAATTTACACTCACTTAAGAGGAAGAGGGCTAGAGGGGACACGACTAAAATTCTTAAATGGGTGAATGGCGCCACCGGATAGGACAAGAAACAATGGATTTGAATTAGAAAAAATAGAACCAGGTCGGATGTAGGTAAATATTGGTTCGGGAAAAGGGTAGTAGATTTATGGAACCAGCTGCCAAGTACAGTAGTGGAAGCTACGTAGGTCTTTATGAAGATTTAAACGTAGGTTGGATGTGTTTATGGGTTCAGGCTGTCGGGTGTAGGGTGAACAGACTCAGGCCCTGCCTAACATGGGCCAATAGGCCTCTTGCAGTGCCCTCACTTCTCATGTTCTTATCTAGAGACAGACAGGGGCATTTCGGACTCTCGTGGTCACGAAGAGTCATGGAGATCCCAATTCTGAGGTCGCATACAGGAAAGTTTCATACCAACATGTCAATGAACACACCAGAATCAGAGGGGCTGATAGTATACTGTTAACACTAGATCTAATCTTTACACTTACGAACACATATGTCATCATATATGACACTCAACTAAAAGAAAAATATGTAATGCTACAATTTGATTTGATAGTAAATAAGCATGTGAGAAGAGCACAGACCAGACTCAAAGAGATGTTAATCATGGATATATATATTTTCTTCATACATGAGACGGCAATGACAACTCAATAGCCTAATCAAGGCCATCTCATCAACCTCAAGAACTTCTATGGTAACTTAGATCGGTAAGTGGACTTAGGGAACCAGGGCACTGAAGGAGTTCGACCAGAGGTATCTTTAACCTCACATTCAGAGTGAGGGCGAAGAAAGAGCAGAGTCGTTCAGTAAAAGACGTCCAAAAACAATAGAACTTGGCGATGTGCTTACTGTAATGAAGGTATTAGGTGACATCCCCTGCCGGCCAGCCAGCATTTGTAAAATATAAGAGAGCAAGGAACGAGTATAGCAAGATGAGAAAGGAGGAACCAAGAAACTTTGAAAACAATATTGTGGACAAGGCAGGAGATAATCCAAAACTTTTCCATCACTTCAACATCAGTTTTTGTAGAAGAGTTGAGTTCTTGAGGATTATGAAAGGACATGTGAGGAACTGAATGACAAGTTCAAAGAAGTTTGACATTGGAAGACAATGTAACAACGGTGAGAAGTAGAGAAGAGTTCTTGTAAAGGTCTAGAAAAGACATGAACAGATTACTTAACGGCCTTGATCCATCCGAAACGTCTTCGTAAGTGCTGAAGATGGGAGCCGATAAACTTGAAATGGTGTTCAAGATGTTGGTGGAAAAAAAGATAAAGTGCTAAGGGAGTGGAAGAGAGCAAACGACGTACCTGTTTATAAGAAGGAAGACCGGAGGACGCACTGAACTATAATCCGGTCTCCCTGACAAGTGTGGTGTGGGACGTCCTGGAAAAGATATTCATGAAGGAAATAGATAACTTCGGCAGAGGAAAACTAAGAGAAAAACCACACGGGTTCTGGGAATAAAGGTCATTTGCAACGAATATCTCGGATTTCTACGAGACGGTGAGCTTTGCTTTTATCAAAATAGAAGGCTAAGCGGATTGTCTGTATCTGAATTGCTAGAAAGCATTTGACACTCTACACACAGAGGATACATCTCCAAGCAGGAGTAAGGCCGAACATTTCTTCGAAGGTTAGCAGATTATCTTGGGGTAAGGGAACAAAAGACGTATGTTAAAAAAGCCTTCAAGAAATTGGTTTACACCAGTGGAGTGCCGCAGGGTTCTGTTCTGGAACCATTGCTCTCGATGTGTGTAAATATCGTGCCAGAAGGACTAGACTTTTACTTCAATATATTTGCGGATAATACGAAGACCATAAATGAAATAAAAAGAAAGAAGAATTGCCTCAACTTACAAGTGGACCAAGACAAACTCTTAAAGTTGGTCTGATGCATGGCTAGTGAAATTCACTATAGGAAATATAAAATGATAATAATGGAACACAGCGAAAGACGCCCTCGATATGAATATCATCTGGCAACATATAAGCTGCAGGAATGTTGATGTGGAAGACCTGGGGGCCGACATCATCCCTAAACTATCGTCAGAGTCCTACACGAGAAGCCTACTAATGGAGTCAAATTGTCTCGCAGCAAATATTAGAACTGTACTCAAGTTGATATGGATAAGGAAATACTTTTATGCTGTTCCGGTCTAACAAAAGGCCCAGACTGGAACGTACTTCTCAGGTATGGTCACTACAGTTATAGACGTAAAAAACACTAATTAGAAGAAATCCAAAGATAGACAATAAACATGGTACCAGAAGAAAGAGAAATGAGTTACAAAAAAATAAGGGACCTTACATTTGTCCACTATGGAAGAGAAAAGAGTGTGTGGTGACCTGACCACAACCTTTAAGCTTTAAACATTTTCACCCATATTCAAGATGTCTTAGTGATGTAGGGATACAACAACCACAGAACATGAAACTTGCCGAGGAAAAGTAGGACTTTTATAGTACAAGTTTGTTGGAAGAATAGAATAACCGCGTTATACACAAGTTTAAAAAGTTGCCTAATAGTAAAGAACATTCAAGAGATAGAGCTCCACGAGTGTAGAACTCTCTCCCCGTACAGTAAAAGAAATGAGGCCCCACGAGTGTAGAACTCCCTCCCTGTCAATACAAGAGATGGGGCTCCGCGAGTGTAGAACTCCCTCCCTGTTCAGTACAAGAGATGGGGCTCCACGAGTTTAGAACTCCCTCCCCGTACAGTACAAGAGATGGGGCCCCACGAGTGTAGAACTCCCTCCCTGTTCAGTACAAGAGATGGGGCTCAGCGAGTGTAGAACTCCCTCCCCGTACAGCACGAGATGAGGCCCCGCGAGTGCAGAACTCCCTCTCCGTACTGTACAAGAGATGGGGCCCCACGAGTGTAGAACTCCCTCTCCGTACAGTACGAGAGATGGGGCTCCACAAGTTTAGAACTCCCTCCCCATACAGTACAAGAGATGGGGCCCCACGAGTGTAGAACTCCCTCTCCGTACAGTATAAGAGATGGGGCCCCACGAGTGTGGATCCCCCCCCCGTACAGTACAAGAGATGGGGCTCCAAGAGTGAAGAACTCCCTCCCCGTACAGCAATGAGTAATTACAGTTAAGGGAGACACTGATAAGGGGACAAAAAGGTGAGGGGAAACAAGGGTGAAGGACACACAGGTAAGGGCACATAGGTGCGGGGTCACAGGTGAGGGAAGACTTAACACAGAACATTATGAAACAAACATATTAAACACCTGTATATATGACCTTTTTCTGTTAGATAATAGAAATAGATGATCAGTTATCTCCTTCTCACCCAAATACAATACCCTAAGCTTATCTATTTGTTGTAATGTATAATGAGACACAAATAGATAGTTGTGTGTGAGAGGGCTGGTGTCTGCAGCCACTCCAGTGAGCAAGACGTGAGGTTCCTCTCGTTAGCGTTAACAATGTAGAGTCACGTAGGCAGATATATCCTCCAGATTTTCCGAGTGTTGTGCTTAGATGAGTGTATGTAGGGAGTGTGTCTCCGTGCTGTGTGTAGTGGGGTCAGCCAGGTGGAACGTGGTGGATAAGAGACGACAACTGAACACGTGTGTTGCAGGATAGAGCGTATGGACCACGTGGTGGAGCTGGGTCATACGCCCTTGGTGGCGGCAGTGGCTGCTGGGTCGCGAGACGCCGTGGCCGTCCTGTTGGAACGACGGGCGGCCCTGGGTGCGGCCACCGCTGGGCCACAAGTGACGCCCCTCATCCTGGCCGCATGGCTCGGTCGAGGTGACCTTGTCCGCAGACTCCGGGCTGCAGGAGCCAGCTGGAACCACCCCGACAGGTAGGTCTTCATGATCAAGCTGTCTCCATGGCCAATGCTCGTTTTCTGTGATTCGGTCGCTCACTCCACTAATTCGCTGTCTGTCGTTGTTGAACATATCCCTGGGGATGGGGTAAGTGGAATACTACCCACTATTCTCTGTCTCGTAGAAAGCGACTGAGAGGGGTGGGGATGGGGAGAGCAGGGGGCTAGAAACCATTCCTTTCTGGTATTTCAATTTTAAAAGAAGAGACAGAAGGAGCCAAGCTAGGAGTGTTCATCCTCCTCGCTTGGCCCAGGCTGGGGTATCTCAGTGTGTTTGGATGTAACGAAAAATATGATCCTAGTATCCATGAATGCCAAGAGTGGCAAGAGCATCCAAGATCGGAGTGAGGAGGAGCCACATCTGATCACACTTCCAAATAACCAACGTCAAGAATATTACCAGCTTCACAACGACGGCCCTCAGCTTCGGTTTTATTTAAGATTTAGACATGATCAGCAATTCAGTCAGGAAATTCGGATATGTGAGCCGGGCAAATGTGATTCTGGGGTAAATTAAACACTAGAATGATCGAAATGTTTTCCCATTTTGCCCAAATCTGCGTTGCCTCGCACCATCACAAGTAGTGAGAGAGCGTTGCCTCGCACCATCACAAGTCAAAATATTGTAAGCCAAGATAAAACGGCTCTCCATAAACTAGGAGACATCGACCTCAAATGTAAGCAGCTACTTTTTCTTTGTTTGTTTGTTTGTAGCGCCAACAACTATTGAGTGAATTTACTATTCATGTTGACTCTACTGACGACTGCCTGATGTGACTTTAACCATTATCTGGAAATGTTTTCATCATACGTCATATTTGCTGTGCTTACGTTCCACTGACTAGTGGGTCGTCGGGGCCATGATGGCAAGAAATGAAAACCCACTTGACAAAAACATCTCAATATACACATTTTTCTAATCTTAGCCTTTTAACGTACACGTTTCTGGAGTCACTGGTGACACGTTAGTTACCCATGAAGAACTGATGTAACGACATTGTTGGGTCAGTACGTAACAAGTTACGTGTTGTTACTTTCTATTACAGAGAAGGCAGATGGCGAATTGTAACCGTATTTGACGCGCTACGGAATCGGCTGGTTATAGCGCCACGCAAAATGTCAACATGCAAACTTTATATAAGCAAAGAACACTCAAGTAAAAAATGTATGTCTGTAAAGGAGAATAGCAAGACGTAAGAACACAGAACCAGTTAAAAGAAGAGGTGAAAACTGACATCTAGTTAGCCATTCAATAGACATCATTCATCAACATTCAGCCAATAAAATGAAAACATTCATCGGGATTCAGTCATTAAAGTAATTACTTTCATCGGCATTCAGCCCATCAAGCAATGTCTGTTGTTATGCATATTGCGAGGAGACCAGTTAAGATTTTCTCGAGGATCTGACAGCCATATCATCCTGCTATTCTTTTTTAACAAACTATTTCTACAGTAAAAGTATTCATTAACTTGGTAACTGGAGCTACTTATTGTTTTTGTCCAAAAGCTGTGCTGAGATAAAGGTGATTAATTGATTCCCCGTCGACCATTCGCCAAGCTCACACAAGCAACAGGCATCGCCCGATGATTGCCATCACCTGATTGGCTGATTGAATTTGCCAGAGTTTAGCAGTGCCCTTAACTGATCCCTTATTGTACATGCATTGCGCCCATTAGCATACATCTCTGTTGTTTTCTCGTGATAAAACATGTGAAATTTACATGTTAACGTTTCGCAAACGCCACTGACAGCTTATTTATAAATGTGGGGTTTCTTTTTTAATTGTCCAGCGCATCCACACCGAACTCCGGAGATAATTCTGACCGGATTCACTGAAGGCGAGAGGAGCAAGAACGGGTTATCTGTTTGTATCGGGTGCTCGTCCGCCCATCAACAGAACCACCCACATCCACCAGTTTGTGTCACATAAACATATCAATTTGTACGAAAACGAAAAACTATGAGAGAATTAATGTGTTGAGAGGAGAAAAGAAGGTGAAAGCGCTGCACAAAATGAAGAATGACAAAGCGGCTGGAGCGGATGGGTTCGCAGGTGAAATTCATAAGAAATGGAGGCGATTGTGATGTTGATCGGTTGGTTAGGAATTCTAATACATGTATGGATCCCGATGACGTGCCTAAGGACTGGCGGAATGCCTTTGTATGTCACCATATAAAGGCTAGGGGAACAAAGGGAAAATATTCGAATGACAAAGACAAAAGTTTGTTGAGGTCACCTTTTAGAAGTAATTGAAAAGCGTGACATGCACAGAGCATCAGACAGCGAAGGGAGAATGTGGTTTCACAACTGTTAGAGGGTGTGTGAATCAGGTGTTTGCCTTGAAGAATTTTGTTTCAGCAATACTGAGAGAAAGAAGTATCTGGCATTTATGAATCTGGGAAAAGCATCTGACGACATGGTTGATGGAATTTTTTTTGGAAGGTGTTACAAATATATGGTGTGGGAGGAAAGCGAGTCGGTTATAATTCGCTGATGATTTGGCTCAGGTGGATGGTTCGAGTGAGAAACAGCACAAGTCAGTTTCGGATTCTGAGAGACTGAGTGAATGAAAGTTGAGAGTAAATGTGAACAAAAGTAAGGTTACTCGGTTTAGCAATAGAATGGGACATGGTACCTGGGGTGTGAAATTAAAGAGAAAAGTTGGAGGAAATAAAGCAAACATGGCATCAAATGGAACCATGGTCAGTGAAGTAAGTCATAGGGTGGATGAGGGGGCGAACGAAAGTCCTGGGCGCATTAACGAAGTTATGGAGAGGTCATTATCTGCGAGTGCAAAGCAAAGCTAGGTATATAATCCTAATGGTGTTCTATGGATGCATGGTTTTGGTTCTAGAAGATAATGTACAAAAAGGCGTGAATGCGCTAGAAATGAAATATCTAAGGACAAATTGTGGCGTGAAGAGGTTTGACCGAGCACCAAATAATAAGAGTGTGGAGAGATGTATGGTACTAAGAGGAGTGTGGTTGAGAGAGCTGAACAAGGTGTGCTGATACAGTTTGGACATATGAAGAATACCAGAGAGGAAAGGTTAACAAATAACTGTGTGTCAGAAATGGAGGGGACAAGGACAAGAGGGAGACCGTTTTGGAGATAGAAGGATTGTTGGGAAAAGGTTTTGAGTACTTGGGGCCTAAAAATGTAGGAGAGTGACAGTTATGCATATAACAGAATGAACTGAGCAATGTGTATACGGGGGGTGACGTGATGGGAATGGGCTGAACTTACGTTTATAAAGCGGCCCCTGGTAACTTATTACGGTGTGTACAGGTCTGGCTGTGGATAAGTGCTGTGAATTTGGTGCGTTACATATGTGACGTACAGAGAGGATGTAAGAGAATGAGGTTAGCTCTTTGTCTGTTCTTGGCGCTACTTCGCTAACGCGAGAAATGGCGAAAACGACGGAAAAACAAAATCTATAAATATGAAAGAAATCAAAACTTTCAAAATGAGTTCTGAAAACACTACGGACATGCCATTTAGAAAAAGATACAAAATACCATATGAGATCATAGGTTTACAGTAGTCAAGGCTCCAAAGATCGTTGGAACATACCATATCATCCTACGTTACACAATAACGAAAACAATAGTTTGCCATATCAAGCCTTGTAACTACTGCATGTTGCAAGACCTTTCCTTACCACACACACACACCATCATTATCATCATGTCACTGATAATACTAGGATAAGAGGGAGTGAAACGGCATCATTACTTGATCTTATCTTCACACACTAGAATGGATATTGACGTTATCAAGTTTAGTACACCAGTCAGAAAAAGTGATCATGTAACACTTCACTCTGATTATGTGGTTAACGAGTAGAAAAAAGCAGGGATTAGATAAGACGCAAAGAAGAGATGTAATAGTGAAAATTACAGAAAATCCATCAAAAATTATAGGAACATAAATTTAGAAATGGAGTTCAGTAGAGAGGAACGAGGAGTAGGTAAACTGATACAAATACACAAGGGAG
Organism: Panulirus ornatus; assembly: GCF_036320965.1. Classification (NCBI taxonomy): domain Eukaryota; kingdom Metazoa; phylum Arthropoda; class Malacostraca; order Decapoda; family Palinuridae; genus Panulirus; species Panulirus ornatus. The sequence goes on from NC_092233.1 coordinate 64,227,976, forward strand.
AGTGAGAAAGAGGGAGCCAGCCAGCATATGTAAAGTAAAAGAGCTTAAGGAACGAGAAATGATGGAACAGAAACTTTAAAATGAATATTATGGACACAAATCTATCAGGGGTAAATTGCCTCTAACATGACGCCACGGGGTCTACACCGGTCATTTCCCAACAGGTGCACATTGCCACCAACGTGAGACGAAGGGTATTCGAGCAAATAGTTTTTGAATAGCTATTTCCTATTAGCCAGGCCCATATCCTAGCGGTAGCATTCCCGCCTGTGGCACAGGGGTTCCGGGTTCGATCCTGGCTGTTGGAGGTTTGTATGATATATATATATATATATATCATATATTTATATTTTATTATATATTTTGCTTTGTCGCTGTCTCCCGCGTTAGCGAGGTAGCGCAAGGAAACAGACGAAAGAATGGCCCAACCCACACACATACACATGTATATATATACACGTCCACACACGCAAATATACATACCTATACATCTCAACGTATACATATATATATACACACACAGACATATACATATATATACACACACAGACATATACATATATACACATGTACATAATTCATACTGTCTGCCTTTATTCATTACCATCGCCACCTCGCCACACATGACATAACAACCCCCGCCCCCTTCATGAGCGCGAGGTAGCGCTAGGAAAAGACAACAAAGGCCCATTCGTTCACATTCAGTCTCTAGCTGTCATGTAATAATGCACCGAAACCACAGCTCCCTTTCCACATCCAGGCCCCACAGAACTTTCCATGGTTTACCCCAGACGCTTCACATGCCCTGTTTCAATCCATTGACAGCACGTCGACCCCGGTATACCACATCGTTCCAATTCACTCTATTCCTTGCACACCTTTCACCCTCCTGCATGTTCAGGCCCCATCACTCAAAATCTTTTTCACTCCATCTTTCCACCTCCAATTTGGTCTCCCACTTCTCCTCGTTCCCTCTACCTCTGACACATATATCCTTTTTGTCAATCTTTCCTCACTCATTCTTTCCACGTGACCAAACCATTTCAAAACACCCTCTTCTGCTGTCTCAACTACACCCTTTTTATTGCCACACATCTCTCTTACCCTATCATTACTTACTCGATCAAACCACCTCACACCACATATTGTCCTCAAACATCTCATTTCCAGCACATCCACCCTCCTGTGCACAACTCTATCCATAGCCCACGCCTCGCAACCAAACATTGTTGGAACCACTATTCCTTCAAACATACCCATTTTTGCTTTCCGAGATTATATATATATATATATATATATATATATATATATATATATATATATATATATATATATATATAATTTGTCGCTGTCTCCCGCATTAGCGAGGTTGCGCAAGGAAACAGACGAAAGAATGGCCCAACCCACCCACATACACATGTATATACATAAACGCCCACACACGCACATATACATCCCTATACGTTTCAACGTATACATACAAATACAGACATATACATATATACACATGTACATATTCATACTTGGTGCCTTCATCCATTCCCATCGCCACCCCGCCACACATGACATGACACCCCTCTCCCCCCGCACGCACGCGAGGACACCCAGTCTCTAGCTGTCATGGGTAATGCACCGACACCACAGCTCCCTTTCCACATCCAGGCCCCCTGGTAATACTGGTATCTATGTTCTCAGGAACGGACTAACGGCACTGCACTATGGCGTGGCGGCCAGCCAGTTAGAGCTGGTGAAGGCGGCGCTGCAGGATGGGGCTGACCCCACGCTCCCTGCTGCAGGACACTCCACCCTCATCCTCGCCCTCATAGCCGCCCACATGCGTCTCACCTCCGGCAAGTGAGACTTGTAGTACGAAAAAATCGCTGGTTATTTCAGTGATGCCTGTCATTAGTACACAGATCTGTTTCGAGGCATTTTTCTTTTTAATATTATCCGATAGAAACAAACAAACAAAAAAACTTTCTTATTGTAGCTCAGGAGAAACACACTTTAATCTAAGTGTGAAACTTTGGAACAAAAAATAAATCATGGTAGGGAACTTCAGCGTTCTCACTTTCACATAAGTTTCCCGTGGCAGTAGAGGTGTTAACGCACATGTCTTCTTCTTCGTTCTTTTTGTTCCTGCTGGAAGGAATGGTGGGAGTGGGGGGCGCCTCCTGCTTTGCTATCCTGTCCCCACTTCAGATAAGATTATGGCTGCAGATAAACTCGTCATGGACCCGCCTGTTATCTGTCCTTCCCATGTACACTCTTTCTCACCAAGGTTAACCCTCCATCACCATGACTAGCCCAGCACTATCGACTATGCATTAACCAACCAGACGGTCCCTGCGCCTCCTAGACTATCCCTGAATCATCCAGACTATCCCCCAGGCTATCCGTGCATTTCCATGCCTATTTCTGGATTACTAGAGCAATCCCAGCAGTGCCCAAGTTTTGGTGTCCAAGCATAACCCAGACTATCCCTGCACTACTCAGTGTATCCCTTAGCTTCCCAGACTATCCCTGCATCAGCTAGACCATTCTTATCCCCCGCAGACCACCCCTGCACCACCTAGACTATCCCTGCACCATCCCGTCTATTCCAACACCATTCAGATTACACCCGAGCCTTCCAGATTTTCCCTATCCTACCCAGACTATCCCTACCCTACCACCTAACTTATCCCAGTCCAACTCAAGACTACTGCAGTACTAAGTCAGAGAATTATCTTCCCTGCAAAGACTATCACCGATCAACTCAAGCCTACCTTTAGCACCACCTAGACTATCATTATCTCGGCAAAGACTATTCCAACACTAATCACACTGTATTAGCACTATTCACACTATCCAGTACAACCCATTGTTTCTTAGCACCACTCAGACTATCCCTCATCACAACCTAAACTTTCACCATTCCCAACTACCAGACTATTACCAATCTCGATTACATTATCCGAGCTCGATCTACGTGGGTCACGAGACTCAAGACTATCTAATGCGCCACCTAATCTATCCTGGCCTCAGCCACACCACCACAGTACTACCCAGACTATCCCCAGCACCACTTAGACCATCACCATCCACCCACCCAGACTATCCTCAGCCCAGCCTGGCTGACCTTGGCAAGGCGGGCGCCGCCACAAATGTCACAGTGGCCTGTGTCGCGCCAGACAGACGTCTGGGTGGTGTGTGTGTGTGTGTGTGTGTGTGTGTGTGTGTGTGTTGGGGGGGGGGGGGGGGTAGCGTGAGCGCAGGAAAGGTTCCTCATGAATTATTGGCCAGGGAGGCCGCCGGCCACGCGCCCCGTGCTGCGGACGCCCTCGCTCCTGCCTCGCTTGCTGGGCGAAGGGCTTCCATTTTGCCTTCGATACACCATTGTATTTCTCATATTTCACACTGATAACATTACGTCACACTGCTACCTCAAGGTGTGCTCAGCAGGTGACTCACACTGCTGGCAAGGTTTGCTCACCTTAGTCTCTCACTAAATCATGTCCCCCATATCTCAAACTGATCTTGGGGCGTCCTATTTGACTACAAAATTATGTTCCTAGCATGTCACACTGGTCCTAGTTCTTACCCTTATCTCACACTACATAAGTATGATCCCCACCTGTGACACAGATTGTAGTGTCTCCATCTTTACACAAGGATTTTCTACATGTGTCACACTAATGTATAACCACCTTTCTCTCAAACTTCACAAGTATTTTTCCTGAATTTTGTGTGACGACATTTATGTCACATTTCACATATATATATATATACCAAATGTGTCACATTGATCCTAGTGTACCCACCTTTGTCTCTCACTAAATAAGTATGATCCCAATATCTCAAGTAGGTTCTCAATGTGTCACACTGATGCTGGCGTGTCCGTATTCTTCTCACTACTAAGATATGTTGCTCATGTGCCACACTGATCTTAGTGTGGACACATCTGTCACTGCACAAGTATGTCCCCAAAGCCACGCTGTTCATGGTGTATCCATCTTTGTCTCACAGAGTCATTATGTCCTCACGTGTCACACAGTTCGCCAAGGGTCACACTTCCAGTGTGTGTCTGTGTTACACTTTCCCTGATTGTATAACACCGGCGCCAGTTATCAGTTTGTGTCACACTTTCCCTATTTGTGTCACCTGTCTTACTCCTAATGTAACTTCTCTCATCGCATGTGTCACAATACACATGTATCACCTTGTTCCACCACCATGTATCACGTTTTTCTACACCATGTATTACCTTTTTCTACCCATTTATTACCATATTCTACCCATATATCACCATATTCTACCCATATATCACCCTATTCTACCCATGTATTACCTTGTTCTACCCATGTATTACCCTATTCTACCCATGTATTACCCTATTCTACCCATGTATCACCCTATTCTACCCATGTATTACCTGGTTCTACCCATGCATTACCCTATTCTACCCATGTATCACCCTATTCTATCCATGTATTACCTTGTTCCACCCCTATATTACCTTATCATACCCATGTATTACCTTGTTCTACCTATGTATTACCCTATTCTACCCATGTATTACCCTATTCTACCCATGTATTACCTTGTTCTACTTATGTATTACCCTATTCTACCCATGTATTACCCTATTCTACTAATGTATTACCTTGTTCTACCCATGTATTACCTTGTTCTACCCATGTATTACCCTGTTCTACCCATGTATCATTTTGTTCTTGCCCCATGTACCACTGTTCTACTCCACGTTATACATCGCCATGTATCGTCTTGTTCCACCGCCATGTATCTTGTTCTACCACCATGTATCACATTACTTTATGTACCATCTTGTTCTACCCACATGTCCCATATAGTTGAACCCACATGCCCCACATAGTTGTACCCACATACCCCATATAGTTGAACCCACATGCCCCACATAGTTGTACCCACATGCCCCATATAGTTGTACCCACATGCCCCACATAGTTGTACCCACATGCCCCATATAGTTGTACCCACATGCCCCATATAGTTGTACCCACATGCCCCATATAGTTGAACCCACATGCCCCACATAGTTGTACCCACATGCCCCATATAGTTGAACCCACATGCCCCATATAGTTGTACCCACATGCCCCATATAGTTGTACCCACATGCCCCATATAGTTGTACCCACATGCCCCACATAGTTGTACCCACATGCCCCATATAGGTTGAACCCACAATGCCCACATAGTTGACCCACATGCCCATATAGTTGAAACCCACTGCCCCACATATGTTGTACCCACATACCCCATATAGGTTGAACCCACATGCCCACATAGTTGTACCCACATTGCCCCATATAGTTGAACCCACATGCCCTACATAGTTGTACCCACATGCCCCACATAGTTCTACCCACATGCCCCACATAGTTGTACCCACATGGCCCACATAGTTGTACCCACATGGCCCACATAGTTGTACCCACATGGCCCACATAGTTGTACCCACATAGTTGTACCCACATGCCCCACATGGTTGTAACCACACGTCCCACATAGGTGTACCCACATGCCCCACATACCTGTACCCACATGCTCCACATAGTTGTCCCCACATGCCCCACATAGTTGTCCCCACATGCCCCACATAGTTGTCCCCACATGCCCCACATAGTTGTACCCACAGGCTACCATAGTAGTTGTACCCACATGCCCCAATAGTGTACCACATTGCCCTCACAATAGTTGTACCCACATGACCCCACATAGTTTTTACCCACATGCCCCACATAGTTGTACCCACATGCCCCACATAGTTGTACCCACACGCCCCACATAGTTGTACCCACACGCCCCACATAGTTGTACCCACAGCCCCACATAGTTGTACCCACTGCCCCACATAGTTGTACCCACATGCCCCACATAGTTGTACCCACATGCCCACATAGTTGTACCTCACAGCCCCACATAGTTGTACCCACACGCCCACATAGTTGTACCACATGCCCCACATAGTTGTACCCACATGCCCCACATAGTTGTACCTACATGCCCCACATAGTTGTACCCACCACAGCCCCACATAGTTGTACCCACATGCCCCACATAGTTGTACCTCACATGCCCCACATAGTTGTACCCACAGCCCCACATAAGTTGTACCACATGCCCCACATAGTTGTACCACACATGCCCCACATAGTTGTACCACATGCCCCACATAGTTGTACCCACACGCCCCACATAGTTGTACCCACATGCCCCACATAGTTGTACCCACATGGCCCACATAGTTGTACTCACACAACGCCCACATAGTTGTACCCACATGCCCCACATAGTTGTACCCACATGCCCCATATAGTTGTACTCACATGCCCCACATAGTTGTACTCACATGCCCCACATAGTTGTACCCACATGCCCCACATAGTTGTACCCACATGCCCCACATAGTTGTACCCACATGCCCCATATAGTTTGTACCCACATGCCCCACATAGTTGTACCACACGCCCCACATAGTTGTACCCACATGCCCCACATAGGTTGTACCCCACATGCCCCACATAGTTGTACCCACATGCCCCATATAGTTGTACCGCACATGCCCACATAGTTGTACCCACATGCGCCCACATAGTTGTTACCCACACGCCCCACATAGTAGTACCCACATGCCCCCACAATAGTTGTACCCACATGCCCCACATAGTTGTACTCACACGCCCCCACATAGTTTGTACCCACATGCCCCACATAGTTGTACCACAATGCCCCACATAGTTGTACCTCACATGCCCACATAGTTGTACCCACATGCCCCACATAGTGTACCCACTTGCCCCACATAGTTGTACCACATGCCCCACATAGTTGTACCCACATGCCCCACATAGTTGTACCTACACGCCCCACATAGTTTGTACCCACACGCCCAACATAGTTGTACCTACATGCCCCACATAGTTGTACCCACACGCCCCACATAGTTGTACCTACATTGCCCCACATAGTTGTACCCACACGCCCCACATAGTTGTACCCACATGCCCCACATAGTTTGTACCTACACGCCCCACATAGTTGTACCCACACGCCCCAACATATTGTACCCTACATGCCCCACATAGTTGTACCCACATGCCCCACATAGTTGTACCCACATGCCCCACATAGTTGTACCCACACGCCCCACATAGTTGTACCCACATGCCCCACATAGTTGTACCCACATGCCCCACATAGTTGTACTCACATGCCCCACATAGTTGTACCCACGTGCCCCACATAGTTGTACCCACACGCCCCACATATTTGTACCCACACGCCCCACATATTTGTACTCACATGCCCCACATAGTTGTACCCACATGCCCCACATAGTTGTACCCACACGCCCCACATAGTTGTACCCACACGCCCCACATAGTTGTACCCACACGCCCCACATAGTTGTACCCACTTGCCCCACATAGTTGTGCCCACATGCCCCACATAGTTGTACCCACATGCCCCACATAGTTGTACCTACACGCCCCACATAGTTGTACCCACACGCCCAACATAGTTGTACCTACATGCCCCACATAGTTGTACCCACACGCCCCACATAGTTGTACCTACATGCCCCACATAGTTGTACCCACACGCCCCACATAGTTGTACCCACATGCCCCACATAGTTGTACCTACATGCCCCACATAGTTGTACCCACACGCCCAACATAATTGTACCTACATGCCCCACATAGTTGTACCCACACGCCCCACAGTTGTACCCACATGCCCCACATAGTTGTACCCACACGCCCCACATAGTTGTACCCACATGCCCCACATAGTTGTACCCACACGCCCCACATAGTTGTACCCACATGCCCCACATAGTTGTACCCACATGCCCCACATAGTTGTACCCACATGCCCCACATAGTTGTACCCACACGCCCCACATAGTTGTACCCACATGCCCCACATAGTTGTACCCACACGCCCCACATAGTTGTACCCACATGCCCCACATAGTTGTACCCACATGCCCCACATAGTTGTACTCACATGCCCCACATAGTTGTACCCACGTGCCCCACATAGTTGTACCCACACGCCCCACATAGTTGTACCCACACGCCCCACATAGTTGTACTCACATGCCCCACATAGTTGTACCCACGTGCCCCACATAGTTGTACCCACACGCCCCACATAGTTGTACCCACACGCCCCACATAGTTGTACCCACACGCCCCACATAGTTGTACCCACACGCCCCACATAGTTGTACCCACTTGCCCCACATAGTTGTACCCACATGCCCCACATAGTTGTACCCACATGCCCCACATAGTTGTACCTACACGCCCCACATAGTTGTACCCACACGCCCAACATAGTTGTACCTACATGCCCCACATAGTTGTACCCACACGCCCCACATAGTTGTACCTACATGCCCCACATAGTTGTACCCACACGCCCCACATAGTTGTACCCACATGCCCCACATAGTTGTACCTACATGCCCCACATAGTTGTACCCACACGCCCAACATAATTGTACCTACATGCCCCACATAGTTGTACCCACACGCCCCACATAGTTGTACCCACATGCCCCACATAGTTGTACCCACACGCCCCACATAGTTGTACCCACATGCCCCACATAGTTGTACCCACACGCCCCACATAGTTGTACCCACATGCCCCACATAGCTGTACCCACACGCCCCACATAGTTGTACCCACATGCCCCATATAGTTGTACCCACATGCCCCACATAGTTGTACCCACATGTCCCACATAATTGTACCTACATGCCCCACATAGCTGTACCCACACGCCCCACATAGTTGTACCCACATGCCCCACATAGTTGTACCTACATGCCCCACATAGTTGTACCCACACGCCCCACATAGTTGTACCCACATGCCCCACATAGTTGTACCCACACGCCCCACATAGTTGTACCCACATGCCCCACATAGTTGTACCCACATGCCCCACATAGTTGTACCCACACGCCCCACATAGTTGTACCCACATGCCGCACCTCTCGTGTATCAGCTTCCTGCCTCCCCTTACCCAACAGGTGGAGCCGGGAGGAGGCGGAGGAGGAGGCCATGAAGATGGTGGAGGCGCTGGTGGAGGGCGGCGCTGAGGTGGACCAACGCGACGCTGGAGGGAACACTGCCCTTCACGTGGCCATCATCCTGGGTCTGGCACCCTTGGTAAGGCCTCGCCTCGGGAGGGGAAGATGATGGAGAAAGATGAACGGGGTAACTGATGAAAGTTCAGGAGTTGAGGGAAGGAAGTGATACAGTAACGAAACCATGACCATGATAACTCATTAATATTATTATTATTATTATTATTATTATTATTATCATTATAATTATGATACATAATCGCTGTTTCCCGCGATATATACCGGGGTCGACGTGCTGTCAGTGGATTGAACCAGGGCATATGAAGCGCCTGGGGTAAACCATGGAAAGTTTTGTGGGGCCTGGATGTGGAAAAGGAGCTGTGAGGAGCTGTGGTTTCGATGCATTACACATGACAGCTAGAGACTGAGTGTGAACCAATGTGGCCTTTGTTGTCTTTTCCTAGCGCTACCTCGCAGAGGTGTCATTTCTTGTTTGACGGGATGGCGAGGGGAATGGATGAATGAATATGTAAATGTGTATATATGTATATGTCTATGTATGTATACGTTGAAATGTATGGGTATATATGTGTGTATGGGCGATTATATATATAGATGAGTATGTGGGTGGGTTGGGCCATTCTTTCGTCTGTTTCCTTGCGCTACCTCGCTAACGCGGGAGACAGAGTCAAAGTATAATAAAATGAATATATATATATATATATATATATATATATATATATATATATATATATATATATATATATATATATATATATATATTCATTTATTTATTTATTTATTTTGCTTTGTCGCTGTCTCCCGCCCCCATACACATGTATATACACACACGTCCACACACGCAAACATACACACCCATACATCTCAATGTACACATATACACACACAGACACATACATATATACCCATGCACACAATTCACACTGCCTGCCTTTATTCATTCCCATCGCCACCTCGCCACACAGGGAATACCATCCCCCTCCCCCCTCATGTGTGCGAGGTAGCGATAGGAAAAGACAACAAAGGCCCCATTCGTTCACACTCAGTCTCTAGCTGTCATGTAATAATGCCCGAAACCACAGCTCCCTTTCCACATCCAGGCCCCACAGAACTTTCCATGGTTCACCCCAGACGCTTCACATGCCCTGGTTCAATCCACTGACATCACGTCGACCCCGGTATACCACATCGATCCAATTCACTATTCCTTGCCCGCCTTTCACCCTCCTGCATGTTCAGGCCCCGATCACTCAAAATCTTTTTCACTCCATCTTTACTCCTCCAATTTGGTCTCCCACTTCTCGTTCCCTCCACCTATATATATATATATATATATATATATATATATATATATATATATATATATATATATATATGGGGTTTACCCCAGACGCTTCACATGCCCTGGTTCAATCCACTGACAGCACGTCCACCCCGGTATATCACATCGTTCCAATTCATTCTATTCCTTGCACGCCTTTCACCCCCCTACAAGTTCAGGCCCCGATCGCTCAAAATTTTTTTCACTCCATCCCTCCACCTCCAATTTGGTCTCCCACTTCTCGTTCCCTCCACCTTGACACATATATCCTCTTTGTCAATCTTTCCCCACTCATTCTCTCCATGGGACCAAACCATTTCCATACACCCTCTTCTGCTCTCTCAACCACACTCTTTTTATTGCCACACATCTCTCTTACTCTTTCATTACTTACTCCATCAAACCACCTCACACCACATATTGTCCTCATACATCTCATTTCCAACACATCCACCCTCCTCCGCACAACCCTATCTATAGCCCACGCCTCGCAACCATATAACATTGTTAGAACCACTATTCATTCAAACATATCCATTTTTGCTTTTCGAAATAAAGTTCTCGCCTTCCACACATTTTTCAACGCTTCCAGAACTTTCGCCCCCTTTCTCACCCTGTGACTCACCTCCGCTTCTATGGTTCCATCCGCTGCCAAATCCACTCCCAGATATCTAAAACACTTCACTTCGTCCAGTTTTTCTCCGTTCAGACTTACCTCCCAATTGACTTGTCCCTCAGCCCTACTGTACTTAATAACCTTGCTTTTATTCACATTTAGTTTCAGCTCTCTTCTTTCACACACTTTACCAAACTCAGTCACCAGCGAACAACAGCTGACTCACTTCCCAAGCCATCTCATACACAACAGACTGCATATATATCAACACCCACATACGCAGATATTGCATACATACCCATGTACATATTCATACTTACTTGCCTTCATCAATTTCTGTCGCTACAGCGCCCTACAGGAAAACAGCATCGCCATCCCCTGCTTCAGCGAGGCAGGAATACAGTAAAAAACGCCACATTCGTTCACATTCAGTTTTTAGCTGTCATGTGTAATGCACCAAAACCACAGCTCCCTATCCACATCCAGGCCCCACAGACCTTTCCATGGTTTTCCCCAGACGCTTCACATGCCCTGGTTCAGTCCATTGACATCGCGTCGACCCCGATATACCACATCGTTCCAATCCACTCTATTCCTTTCACACCTCTCACCCTACTGTATGTTCAGGCCCCGATTGCTCATAATCTTTCTCACTCCATCTTTCCACCGCCAATTTGGTCTCCCGCCTCTCCTTGTGCTCTCCACCTCTGACACATATATCCTCTTTGTCAATCTTTCTCGCTCATTCTCTCCATATGTAGGCAAGTGTTTGTTCGTTCTTAAGGAATGTAATCAGTTCCCTGCCATTATTTCAGTCAGTTCCTTCATGCCAACGTCGGCTGACGGCCTGCCTGGTCTTGATGTAGTTATCATTTATCTTCTGTTTGTCTCATATATCATTCACGATCTCATCATCATGAGGATATTATCAGGTGTCGCCCACACCTTCCCATCTTCCTCATAAATCATTGTTCATCACTATCAATCGCACAGTTTTCACACTGCATTTCATCCTCGTCCACCACCGTCAACCATACCTGTAACTCATCCACCTTCGTGTTCCACTTTCATACGAAAGCGTCAGGAAGATTCAGCCAGCACACATATATATTTTCCCTCAAGCTGTTCCCTCTGACGTTTACAGTCACCTACATTAGTTTCATTTATTACTTAAATCCTCTTCAGATACAGTCATCAAGCAGGTTATATCAGTGCAAATATTTCTTTCTCATATGCAAGTTTCCCCAGTGGTGTGTTTGTGTGTGCGTGATATCTACACTCGCCTTTCATCCCCATATCACCATGTTCAATAACGTTCCCTGCTTTCATTCCCGTCCTTTTCCCACACTTTTCCACCCAACATGACCGTCACTTTACGTGCGCGTTGCTAACCAACCAGGGTAGTGTAGCCTCATCCCGTCCCACATTAGTAGCCACCGCACCATACTGACCTGCTCCTCAACCATCTGCTGCCACTGTTCGTTGTGTATGGCTGTACGTACTGGTAAAGTCCTGTTGAACCTACCTTACATAATACGACTGGAACTGGTTTTCGCTGTGTCATCTCGGCTATTGTAGCCCAAAAATGTTTTAGTGTTAGCAATATCAAAGGCCATTTTTTTTTCGCCTGAGGTTTCAATGTAATGATCACCGGCAAAACCCGTAGCAACGCAGCAACGTGGATCTTCCTTTGTTCATCAGAGTCTGCATGAGCCTGGATGATCCTCTTTAGTGCTACTGTACTCTCCTCCCCAGGTCACACATCCTTCCGCAGTTGTTACATTCGTTGCTACGACCCACTTCACAAAGCCACACCTCACGTCCCCCCCCCCCCCCTCTCTCTCTCTCTCTCTCTCTCTCTCTCTCTCTCTCTCTCTCTCTCTCTCTCTCTCTGTACTGAGTTTTTATGGTGATATTGTTTATTTCTCTTCCCTAAACTTCTCTCACGCAAACGCCGAAATACTTAATATTACCATTAGATACAGGTAAATCTTTTTATCGCTTTCATGTGGCTTTCCATGATAAATTGTCTACTCTGACAGTACCTTAAGAACTCTCACTATCAGTTAGCTAAATACTGGCAATATAAGATTTTGATCATCTTAGAACATTGGATTAGACAATACTCTCGACTGAAATTCAGTGTGTAGCATGTACAAGTAACATATAATTGAGGATTAAGTAAAAACACTTAACTCCAGCACTAAATTATACGTGTATCGTCAATGTACATAATCCTATACACTGTCATTGCTTGGTAGAGACAATACCTTATCATTCACTGTATTAAACTGTCAAGTGAATGTCTTTCATAAAGTTAATTTAGATTTTGTTTTATTAATAATAATTCGGTACATCTTTTTGCCAGGCTTCCCCGGTGGTTTCAGAAATTACGTATCGTCATTTTCAGTAATATTCAGATTGATTGATACGTTTATCGAGATAAAAGAATGAAAATACAATATCTTAAAAAGTTTACATAAGTCATCCCGATCCAAGATTTCCCCAATGACTCAATTCTGCAAATAAAGTTATAACGTAGTTGCAAAGTGCCTTCATTTCTTTAATATTTCATCGATTTCCCCGTTTATACACATCCATTCAATATGCTTGATAAGATAATCAATCTCTACATTTCTATATCCCTGAAGTAACTGAGACTCCAGTTCCTGATGAGGCAAAATGTGGCTCTGGATCTTCAGCACACTCACGTACTTTCTATATCTTTCTCGCTTTTCACCGCTTCAAGTTTCCAGAAATACTCATGACCTAATCTTAACCTAACAAACACCCAATCCTTACACCTACTCCTATCCTTCCCATATGTAAAATTTGTGTGAAGATGTACACAATGTTTCACTATGTCACTCATATTTCGTTCCTTCTTCACTCATCTTTTATCACTTTTTCCTTTATTTCATCTTCATTTTTTCTTTAATTATGTCAAGGCTTGACTGATATCTACCTCAGCGTTTTCAGTGGCTCTTTTGGCTTCCATGTTTCCCACTTTATCAAATGCAAGATTCACATGTTACGGAACTCATACAAACTGATTATGATAACCTTGTATTCTTATTTCATGTATCAATTTTCTGCAAACAGTAGTTATGTGTTCGAAAAGTGGACTCCGGCTGTTCAAATAATCCAAAGTGCCTTGCTATTTTCAGAGAACATCGTCACAACCCTTTACAAACCTGTTAATACTGCATATAATTCGGCTTGAATCGATGATATAGAATTGCTCAGACTAAGTCCAATTTTGGTGTCCTTACGACCTTGAACAGAGTACTGTCTTATGAAGAACTGACAATCCTGCGTTCCCATTTGATAGAAATGAACCCTTACAGTAAACATGTATTGTGTTCAAGTTTCCTTCACATGTCTCTTGATGGGGAATTTTGATATAACGTTCCTATAGAAAGCTTAGGTAAGTTGATGGACGCGAAAAGTGAGTAATTAAACTCCAGCTATTTCAGTTGCAGCGACTATGATTTCTTGTATAAAGATTTTGTACCTAAGGGAAACATTTTCCTTTTTTTTTTTTGAGGCAGATGAATTTCCTGTTTCTCCTTTAGTGCAACGATAGTGTGGTGGTGCCCAGACGTCCGCATCCATGTGTTGACATAAACCGCGGACCAGACCGGTAAGATAAACACCGACGCCACAAACAGCAATTTTCATTCTGCAGGAAATATTTGAGCGCGAGGTACTGTCACGATCCGCAGTAGCCGTCGTTGCTGAGCGTCATCTGTTACTTCAAGAAACTGAAAATTTATGTAACGTAGGATTGGACAGTCCATCAATAAAAGAAAAACTTTGCCTCAAGAAAAGTTTGTTGTCCGAGAATTCGTTCCAAAGGTGTGGTGTTGTGACGGAAACCATCACACCTCAGGCATCCAGGAACCATTGTCTTCCATCATCGTAATAAACCCCGACCTCGTCTTTCATTTCCAGTGACCAGCTGGTTCTGGCGGGCTTCACAAGCTGTTTGCAGGTGAAGTCAGTCGTCGCGGATGACTTGCCTCCTCTAGTTTTTTTTGTTATAACGAAGAAAAAACTTTAATGGATTATTACATTCCTCGATTTGACGCGACACACACGTCATCTTATCTATCTACAAATACGAATTCTAATATATATATATATATATATATATATATATATGTGTGTGTGTGTGTGTGTGTGTGTGTGTGTGTGTGTGTGTGTGTGTGAATAAGAGCAAGGTTATTAGGTACAGCAGGGTTGAGGGTCAAGTCAACTGGGAGGTAAGTTTGAATGGAGAAAAACTGGAGGAAGTAAAGTGTTTTAGATATCTGGGAGTGGATCTGGCAGCGGATGGAACCATGGAAGCGGAAGTGGATCATAGGGTGGGGGAGGGGGCGAAAATCCTGGGAGCCTTGAAGAATGTGTGGAAGTCGAGAACATTATCTCGGAAAGCAAAAATGGGTATGTTTGAAGGAATAGTGGTTCCAACAATGTTGTATGGTTGCGAGGCGTGGGCTATGGATAGAGTTGTGCGCAGGAGGATGGATGTGCTGGAAATGAGATGTTTGAGGACAATGTGTGGTGTGAGGTGGTTTGATCGAGTAAGTAACTTAAGGGTAAGAGAGATGTGTGGAAATAAAAAGAGCGTGGTTGAGAGAGCAGAAGAGGGTGTTTTGAAATGGTTTGGGCACATGGAGAGAATGAGTGAGGAAAGATTGACCAAGAGGATATATGTGTCGGAGGTGGAGGGAACGAGGAGAAGTGGGAGACCAAATTTTAAGTGGAAAGATGGAATGAAAAAGATTTTGTGTGATCGGGGCCTGAACATGCAGGAGGGTGAAAGGAGGGCAAGGAATAGAGTGAATTGGATCGATGTGGTATACCGGGGTTGACGTGCTGTCAGTGGATTGAATCAAGGCATGTGAAGCGTCTGGGGTAAACCATGGAAAGCTGTGTAGGTGTGTATATTTGCGTGTGTGGACTTGTGTATGTGCACGTGTGTGGGGGTGGGTTGGGCCATTTCTTTCGTCTGTTTCCTTGCGCTACCTCGCAAACGCGGGAGACAGCGACAAAGCAATATATATATATATATATATATATATATATATATATATATATATATATATATATATATATATATATCTTTTTGTTATACTTATTCGCTGTCTCCCGCGTTTACGAGGTAACGCAAGGAAACAGACGAAAGAATGGCCCAACCCACCCACATACACATGTATATACATAAACGCCCACACACGCACATACACATACCTATACATTTCAACGTATACATACATATACATACACAGACATATACATATATACATATGTACACACTCATACTTGCTGTCTTCATCCACTTTCTTCGCCACCCCGCCACACATGAAACGGCACCCCCCCATCCCCTTCCCCCGTGTGCGCACGAGGTAGCGCTAGGAAATGACAACAAAGGCCACATTCGTTCACACTCGGTCTCTATCTGTCATGTGTAGTTAACCGAAACCACAGCACCCTTTGCACATCCAGGCCCCACAAAACTTTCCATGGTTTACCCCAGACGTTTCGCATGCCCTGGTTCAATCCATTGACAGTAAGTCGACCCCGGTATACCATATCGTTCCAATTCACTCTATTCCTTGCACACTATTCACCCTCCTGCATGTTCAGGTTCCGATTGCTCAAAATCTTTTTCACTCCATCCTTCCACCTCCAATTTGGTCTCCCATTACTCCTCGTTCCCTCCACCTCTGACACATATATCCTCTTTGTCAATCTTTCCTCACTCATTCCCTCCATGTGCCCAAACCACTTCAATACACCCTCTTCTGCTTTCTCAACCACACTCT
The DNA here is from genome assembly GCF_036320965.1 of Panulirus ornatus. NCBI lineage: Eukaryota > Metazoa > Arthropoda > Malacostraca > Decapoda > Palinuridae > Panulirus > Panulirus ornatus. The sequence continues at coordinate 64,244,899 of NC_092233.1, forward strand.
TGTTATTACCACACATCTCTCTTACCCTTACATTACTTACTCGATCAAACCACCTCACACCACATATTGTCCTCAAACATCTCATTTCCAGCACATCCACCCTCCTGCGCACAACTCTATCCATAGCCCACACCTCGCAACCATACAACATTGTTGGAACCACTATTCCTTCAAACATACCCATTTTTGCTCTCCGAGATAACGTTCTCACCTTTCACACATTCATGAACGCTATATGTAGCTACATATATATATATATATATATATATATATATATATATATATATATATATATATATATATATATATTTTTTTTTTTATACTATTCGCCATTTCCCGCGTTTGCGAGGTAGCGCTAAGAACAGAGGACTGGGCCTTAGAGGGAAAATCCTCACCTGGCCCCCTTCTCTGTTCCTTCTTTTGGAAAATAAAAAAAAAACGAGAGGGGAGGATTTCCAGCCACCCGCTCCCTCCCCTTTTAGTCGCCTTCTACGACACGCAGGGAATATATATATATTTTTTTTTTTTTTGCTTTGTCGCTGTCTCCCGCGTTTGCGAGGTAGCGCAATATATATATATATATATATATATATATATATATATATATATATATATATATATATATATATGTCGAAGTGAGAGGACTCAGCCCGTCGGTAGCACTCTCTTGTGGATCCAGCTGTTAGGAGATGCCACTATCCCTGGAGACAGGGGAGAAAGAATACAGAATACTTCCCACGTATTCCCTGCGTGTCGTAGAAGGCGACTAAAGGGAGGGAGCGGGGGGGTGGAAATCCTCCCCTCTCGTTTTTAATTTTCCAAAAGAAGGAACAGCGAAGAGAGCCAAGTGAGAATTTCCCTCTAAGGCTCAGTCCTCGGTTTAAACGCTACCCCGCTAACGCGGGAAATGGCGAATAGTATGAAAAGAATTATATATATATATATATATATATATATATATATATATATATATATATATATTATACCATCCCTGAGGTAGGAAGAAAAATGTTTACCTTAGTATTCACTGCGTGTCGTAGAAAATGAATGAAGCGGCGGGAGTGGTGGGGATGGAAATTCCCATCATTCTGTTATTTCAATTTCTAATATAAGGAACAGAAGAAAGTACCAAGCGGTCTTTCTTTGTCTGTTCCTGGCGCTACCTCGCTAACGCGGGAAACGTTTCCAATCTCTTCCCTCGCGCAAGGTCTTCCTAGTGTTCAGTTGGCATCAGACGGGCTATACGTGTTGCCCTGATGGCATACCTCCACAAGTCCTACAACACTCTGTCTCTGAGCCAACAACGATCTTGGATCGCCTATGTCGCCTGACTAAAAATCTTAGACTCTTCCTCCCTCTCGGAAGCCTGTCTTGGTTCAACCCATCCGAGTAAGGAGACTGTGCTAACCCCTTCATCCATCTTTCTAGTCATTCAAACTCTCCTTAACTCTCACTTTTTCAAACACTTCGAATCCCTATGGGGATTTCGCAGTGCAAGGTGTACTGATGATCTCTCCTATGTCATTCACCTCTGTCTGGTTCTCTTCCATCAGAGATTTTGGTGAAAATTTTGTCGATATCCACGGCATCTTCATTACATTTGACAAGATGAAATAAGCTTCGTATTTCTATAATCCCTCTTGATGTTTTTCTGCTTTTCTCTGTTATCTAATGCATGCCATCCTCTCTGGCTCTTCCACTGCGGTAGTTGTTGGAACGACTTCCCCTTATCAGCCTATCAACAGTGGTGTCCCTCAGGGTCCTTTCCTATCCCCTGCTCTCTACTCTCTCTGTAAATGACCTTTCTTCTACTTCTCACCCTATTCACTCTTGTCCTAATGATACCACTTTACACACTTCAACTCACTTTCCTTCCCCCTCCTTCTAATACTCGTTCTTTCTCGCACTGATCGTATTTCCTTTGATCATCTCGGACTCATACAACATCTCAGAAAGGCGAACAGTAACCAAGTTAAATGCAATAATGTTGAAACGTAATTTTTCCTTATACTTCTTTTTAGAAGTCAGTTATTTTCCTCATTTCAACTGCAGAGCACCACAATGCAACCCTATGTTAACTAACATTTTGGCTATAACCATTATCAACAAAATATCCTGAAAATCCCACAGTCAACATCACAAAGTTTACTTTGAAAAAGATTTTTTGTATGATGCTGTAATCATTTCCCTTGTGAGTAACCTTTTCATATCTAAAGGGTTTTATTCTCCTTAGTTTGGAGTGCTGGTCACACATTTCCTTCATCTCCCTGTTGATTATCACTCAAGGGAGTCAAAAGCCTTCATTCTCATTAATTTTCCGAGCATCAACCTTTATTCAACCATCCCCCTGTCCGTAAGCCGCGATGGTTCGGTTCTCTTTGTTCTACTGGTATTATTTTGACCACTGTTCTTGGTGGCTGTCTGGATGTCTCCCCTCTATTAAGGCTTGAAACTCTGGCACGCGTCTGGCTACTGCTTCCCACAATTTGTGGGTAGAGATCAGCTTCTCGAGGATTGACTTGTGATGCTTACTTCTTCCTACGAACAGCTAAGCTGTGGTTTCCCTTCCTCCTTTCGTGTTTCTCTCTTCCTACAAACTTTCTACCTTTCCGAGTTAAGTCTACAAACACCTGAGAAGTTCTGATTGATTTCCACTCACTTTATTTCACTGAACTAAGATAGCATTTGACTGGGGCATGTTGTAACCTGCCATGTTGGTCACTACACATTCATAATCAATCACTACCTAAACCTTTTTCAGGGAGGGTCCTGTTTTTACCCACAGGGTTCCTATCCCTCTGCTGGTACATATGCATTTGTCTGTCCGTCGACATATTAGTCACACCAGCGGAGCCGCGTGAGATTAAGGTCCATGTTTCCCTCACCGAGATGAGGTTGTGACGCGTCAAAACACTACAAGTCTAGTGTGTGTGTCTTTACCTCCGTGTGGCCGAGGCAGCTGGACGCCCTACCCAGGGTTCCAATCCCTCTCTTGGTGTATATACACGTGTCTGTCCATCAATATATATATATATATATATATATATATATATATATATATATATATATATATATATATATATATATATATTTTTTTTTTTTTTTTTTTTTTTTTATACTTCGTCGCTGTCTCCCGCGTTTGCGAGGTAGCGCAAGGAAACAGACGAAAGAAATGGCCCAACCCCCCCCCCCCCCCCCATACACATGTACATACACATGTCCACACACGCAAATATACATACCTACACAGCTTTCCATGGTTTACCCCAGACGCTTCACATGCCTTGATTCAATCCACTGACAGCACGTCAACCCCTGTATACCACATCGCTCCAATTCACTCTATTCCTTGCCCTCCTTTCACCCTCCTGCATGTTCAGGCCCCGATCACACAAAATCTTTTTCACTCCATCTTTCCACCTCCAATTTGGTCTCCCTCTTTTCCTCGTTCCCTCCACCTCCGACACATATATCCTCTTGGTCAATCTTTCCTCACTCATTCTCTCCATGTGCCCAAACCATTTCAAAACACCCTCTTCTGCTCTCTCAACCACGCTCTTTTTATTTCCACACATCTCTCTTACCCTTACGTTACTTACTCGATCAAACCACCTCACACCACACATTTTCCTCAAACATCTCATTTCCAGCACATCCATCCTCCTGCGCACATCTCTATCCATAGCCCACGCCTCGCAACCATACAACATTGTTGGAACCCCTATTCCTTCAAACATACCCATTTTTGCTTTCCGAGATAATGTTCTCGACTTCCACACATTTTTCAAGGCTCCCAAAATTTTCGCCCCCTCCCCCACCCTATGATCCACTTCCGCTTCCATGGTTCCATCCGCTGACAGATCCACTCCCAGATATCTAAAACACTTCACTTCCTCCAGTTTTTCTCCATTCAAACTCACCTCCCAATTGACTTGACCCTCACCCCTACTGTACCTAATAACCTTGCTCTTATTCACATTTACTCTTAACTTTCTTCTTCCACACACTTTACCAAACTCAGTCACCAGCTTCTGCAGTTTCTCACATGAATCAGCCACCAGCGCTGTATCATCAGCGAACAACAACTGACTCACTTCCCAAGCTCTCTCATCCCCAACAGACTTCATACTTGCCCCTCTTTCCAGGACTCTTGCATTTACCTCCCTAACAACCCCATCCATAAACAAATTAAACAACCATGGAGACATCACACACCCCTGCCGCAAACCTACATTCACTGAGAACCAATCACTTTCCTCTCTTCCTACACGTACACATGCCTTACATCCTCGATAAAAACTTTTCACTGCTTCTAACAACTTGCCTCCCACACCATATATTCTTAATACCTTCCACAGAGCATCTCTATCAACTCTATCATATGCCTTCTCCAGATCCATAAATGCTACATACAAATCCATTTGCTTTTCTAAGTATTTCTCACATACATTCTTCAAAGCAAACACCTGATCCACACATCCTCTACCACTTCTGAAACCGCACTGCTCTTCCCCAATCTGATGCTCTGTACATGCCTTCACCCTCTCAATCAATACCCTCCCATATAATTTACCAGGAATACTCAACAAACTTATACCTCTGTAATTTGAGCACTCACTCTTATCCCCTTTGCCTTTGTACAATGGCACTATGCACGCATTCCGCCAATCCTCAGGCACCTCACCATGAGTCATACATACATTAAATAACCTTACCAACCAGTCAACAATACAGTCACCCCCTTTTTTAATAAATTCCACTGCAATACCATCCAAACCTGCTGCCTTGCCGGCTTTCATCTTCCGCAAAGCTTTTACTACCTCTTTTCTGTTTACCAAATCATTTTCCCTAACCCTCTCACTTTGCACACCACCTCGACCAAAACACCCTATATCTGCCACTCTGTCATCAGACACATTCAACAAACCTTCAAAATACTCATTCCATCTCCTTCTCACATCACCGCTACTTGTTATCACCTCCCCATTTACGCCCTTCACTGAAGTTCCCATTTGCTCCCTTGTCTTACGCACCCTATTTACCTCCTTCCAGAACATCTTTTTATTCTCCCTAAAATTTACTGATAGTCTCTCACCCCAACTCTCATTTGCCCTTTTTTTCACCTCTTGCACCTTTCTCTTGACCTCCTGTCTCTTTCTTTTATACTTCTCCCACTCAATTGCATTTTTTCCCTGCAAAAATCGTCCAAATGCCTCTCTCTTCTCTTTCACTAATACTCTTACTTCTTCATCCCACCACTCACTACCCTTTCTAGACAGCCCACCTCCCACTCTTCTCATGCCACAAGCATATATATATATATATATATATATATATATATATATATATATATATATATATATATATATATATAATTTTATTTTGCTTTGTCGCTGTCTCCCGCGTTAGTGAGGTAGCGCAAGGAAACAAACGAAAGAATGGCCCAACCCACACACATACACATGTATATACATACACGTCCACACACGCAAATATACATACCTATACATCTTAATGTACACATATATATACACACACAGACATATACATATATACACATGTACACATTTCATACTGTCTGCCTTTATTTATTCCCATCGCCACCCCGCCACACATGGAATAACATCCCCCTCCCCCCTCATGTGTGCGAGATAGAACTAGGAAAATACCACAAAGGCCCCATTCGTTTACACTCAGTCTCTAGCTGTAATGTAATAATGCACCAAAACCACAGCTCCCTTTCCACATCCAGGCCCCACAGAACTTTCCATGGTTTACCCCAGACGCTTCACATGCCCTGGTTCAATCCATTGACAGCACGTCGACCCCGGTATACCACATCGTTCCAATTCACTCTATTCCTTGCACGCCTTTCACCCTCCTGCATGTACAGGCCCTGACCACTCAAAATCTTTTTCACTCCATCTTTCCACCTCCAATTTGATCTCCCACTTCTCCTTGTTCCCTCCACCTCTGACACATATATCCTCTTGGTCAATCTTTCCTCACTCATTCTCTCCATGTGACCAAACCATTTCAAAACACCCTCATCTGCTCTCTCAACCACACGCTTTTTATTTTCACACATCTCTCTTACTCGATCAAACCACCTCACACCACATATTGTCCTCAAAAATCTCATTTCCAGCACATCCACCCTCCTGCGCACAACTCTATCCATAGCCCACGCCTCGCAACCATACAACATTGTTGGAACCACTATTCCTTCAAACATACCCATTTTTGCTTTCCGAGATAATGTTCTCGACTTCCACACATTCTTCAAGGCTCCCAGGATTTTCGCCCCCTCCCCCACCCTATGATTCACCTCCGCTTCCATGGTTCCATCCGCTGCCAGATCCACTCCCACATATCTAAAACACTTTACTTCCTCCAGTTTTTCTCCATTCAGACTTACCTCCCAATTGACTTGACCCTCAACCCTACTGTACCTAATAACCTTGCTCTTATTCACATTTACTCTTAACTTTCTTCTTTCACACACTTTACCAAACTCAGTCACCAGCTTCTGCAGTTTCTCACATGAATCAGCCACCAGCGCTGTATCATCAGCGAACAACAACTGACTCACTTCCCAAGCTCTCTCATCCACAACAGACTGCATACTTGCCCCTCTTTCCAAAACTCTTGCATTCACCTCCCTAACAACCCCATCCATAAACAAATTAAACAACCATGGAGACATCACACACCCCTGCCGCAAACCTACATTCACTGAGATCCAATCACTTTCCTCTCTTCCTACACGTACACATGCCTTACATCCTCGATAAAAACTTTTCACTGCTTCTAACAACTTTCCTCCCACACCATATATTCTTAATACCTTCCACAGAGCATCTCTATCAACTCTATCATATGCCTTCTCCAGATCCATAAATGCTACATACAAATCCATTTGCTTTTCTAAGTATTTCTCACATACATTCTTCAAAGCAAACACCTGATCCACACATCCTCTACCACTTCTGAAACCACACTGCTCTTCCCCAATCTGATGCTCTGTACATGCCTTCACCCTCTCAATCAATACCCTCCCATATAATTTACCAGGAATACTCAACAAACTTATACCTCTGTAATTTGAGCACTCACTCTTATCCCCTTTGCCTTTGTACATTGGCACTATGCACGCATTCCGCCAATCCTCAGGCACCTCACCATGAGTCATACATACATTAAATAACCTTACCAACCAGTCAACAATACAGTCACCCCCTTTTTTAATAAATTCCACTGCAATACCATCCAAACCTGCTGCCTTGCCGGGTTTCATCTTCCGCAAAGCTTTCACTACCTCTTCTCTGTTTACCAAATCATTTTCCCTAACCTTCTCACTTTGCACACCACCTCGACCAAAACACCCTATATCTGCCACTCTATCATCAAACACATTCAACAAACCTTCAAAATACTCACTCCATCTCCTTCTCACATCACCACTACTTGTTATCACCTCCCCATTTGCGCCCTTCACTGAAGTTCCCATTTGCTCCCTTGTCTTACGCACTTTATTTACCTCCTTCCAGAACATCTTTTTATTCTCCCTAAAATTTAATGATAATCTCTCACCCCAACTCTCATTTGCCCTTTTTTTCACCTCTTGCACCTTCTATATATATATGATTAAAAATGAAGTACATCTTTGTTTGAAAAAGGTATATACTGTATATATTGAAGTGACAACCTCATTGCCAGCCTATCTTCATTATTCCTGAATAATATGATTGGGTAGAAATAATTCCAGTGAAATGCATCCCAGGAGTAACTGGTTCATTCTTACTAAATAAGATAATTGGATAGTAATAATTCAAGTGAATTCTATCCCAGGAAGGGGGGGAGGGAGGAGGATGGGGAGAGGTGAACGAACCTACCATGTATACAGTGGTTGGGCGAGGCTGAAGTGTTCACGGGTCTCCCGTATTATTGTATATTAGGCCCCATTACTGTCCCTAGGCCTTATAAAGGCTCAAGCGTATGTAACCGAATGGTGTATCACACCTCTATGTGTATGAGAAGTAAGGTGCAAGGCGCAAGAAACAGCTATGATAATGGCACGTGTACTGCGGGTGACACCCTCTCGTATGTAATATCATTATTATATCATCAGCATATTGAATAAATTTCAAGAGCTAACTGATGTAAAAAATAGATAATTAATCTCACTTGCACCAATTTCTCCGAAATAATTACTATTTTTTTTGGAGTTTCGAATTGTGTGCACTTGTTTAAAACACCAGCCTATATGACACACAGGCCTACATGGAAAATATATAACTCACGAAAGTCAATCGACGATCCTCAGTTCGAAACTCAACGCTCTTTAAGCCATGTTAAGTAAGGCTTTTTACTGCGTCGTGACTGCCACAAGAGCTGTTGCGTTGAAGCAAAGTCCAACGAAAACGAGCGAAGATCTGCTGCCGACTTGTACATAATCCGTCTGGCAAACGTTTATTGTCCTTGAAATATTACCTACACCTGAATCCTGTTCCTGGACGCTGGTGCCTCCACACACAGACATTGCCCACACGAGATGGCCAACACCTACAACACATTAACGAACCATATCGAGTAATAGCATTAACCTAGGCAACGACTTCATATAATCACATCGTACTATAAACTGGCACAATAACGTGAAAAAAATACCTACAATGTAACGTGAAACATTGAGTTCGTTTAATGAAAAGTGCATTTGAATTATCAAAATTAATTTCATTCGTACTATTGATTTCATGTGAAATATACATTATCGTGTGAGGACCGAAACAGCTCATATTATTATGCAATCTCTCTCTCTCTCTCTCTCTCTCTCTCTCTCTCTCTCTCTCTCTCTCTCTCTCTCTCTCTCTCTCTCTCTCTCTCTCTCTATCCCTCTCTTCCCTTGTCTGGCGCGACGCGCTGCCTGCCTTACGCGGCGGCCGTCAAGGTCAGTCCGCCACTCTGGCAACCTGAGCCAACGGCTGAGACTGCAGCTTTAACGACGCCGCCTACGGTCCCGCCAGCTGAACGCTCTACTGTTGGATGCTCTCGTCATCCTTCGCTGTGCTTAAGCAACCACAGCTTTCATCTGGATTATGAGTAATCGGTTCCCCCGGGAATCAATAATCGAGGGACATCTTACATCACCAGCTGATACGGGTAACCTGTCAGTCATTCCATCCCAGTCTGGCTTGCTGCCAATTTTCCCTCACCTTAAGAGAGGCCTTATCGTCAACAGCGCTGTTGCCAAAGTTCGTCTTACTATGCAGTTTGTCTTCAGGACTTACACAGGTTTTCCCTTGTGATGGGAGGGTGGCCTGAAGCCTCTGCCCTACATCCCTAGCCTTCGCCCGCTATCGTACCTGCGCAGTGAGTCCTCCTCCTCCATCCTTTGTTTTTGTGGATCAATTCCCTCGCGTCTCATGACTGAGGTGGAGGGGGAGGGGGAGAGGTTTGAGGTAGGGGGAGCAACGTGCATGCGCCTGAGGTGGGCGGAACCAAGGCGGCCATGACAGAATGCGGCGTAAGTCCAAGTTCAAGATCAAGATCAAGTTCAAGACCACATTTAAGTTGCCTGCTGCATTGTGGGTCGCGGCCTGCCTGCGAGAGGGGAGCTTGGGGTGGGTCATGGCGAGCGAGAGGCGAGGGGAAGGGATGGCGGCAGGTAAGGCGACCGTACGTAAGACTAGGGGAGCAGAGTTAGAGGTGTGTTTGGGAGAAATGAGAGGCAGGGAATAGAGTTGTGAGGGATACTTTGATTAAATGGAGTGAGGGGAGCAGATGTGGGGCGAGGGGAAAATAAATGACAAGTAAAAGGGGAAAAGGGAGGTAAGGAAGGGTGATAAAAATGGAAAGGTTCGTGGAATGTTCTGCAATGGCATATATTTTGTTAATGGCATAACGGAGCCCTGGAGAGCTGACAGAGGACTCGTGTAGACGTGGAGATGATAGGTGGAAAGTGAGGAAACGTACAGACATGCAAAGGCGGCTAGAAATAAGAATGGTAGGCACTGGAGGGAATGGAGACGGATGACAAAGATGGTAAAAGAAGACGGTTTTTCAAAACAGTCATTAACGGTGAAGATACCAACGTCCAACATATGCACCGCCTCACCGAGCGGCGCGCAACCTTCCATTTAGCCTTAAGCCTAACCTAGCTGTGATGCGCATCATGGTTATGGTGTTGCACTGTACAATATGGTACCCGGTGTTTGTGAAGTGAACAGTTTGTGGTAAGATAAGAAATCTGAGTTACTGTGAAATTCACAGGGCAAGAAATGTGATGCATAGTCTATGTTGTTATAATGTACATACCTTCGATGTACTGAGTCGATGTGTATACAGGCTGAGTCTAGTTTAGATGAGGAATGTGGTATACATGCAACCTAGGCACTGTACACTTGCCATCACGATATAGATGTGATGTAATCGTTAGCAGTAAACTGTGTTGTGCAGTGTATGTGTGGTGTCCAGTATGGATGATATGTTCAGTATGGGTGTGGTGTATAGCGCAAGGTGTGGGTATGATATACAGTGCAGTGTAGTGTACATTGTGATGCAGTGTTTAGTGTGTGTGTAGTCCACGATTTGGGTGCGTACAGTGTGGGTGTAGTGTACAGTGTAATGTGCAAAGTGTAGGTGTGGTGTACCGTGTAGGCTTGGTGTACATTGTAAGTATGGTATACAACGTAGGAGCGGTGTATAGTGTAGGTGTGGTATACTGTGTAAGTGTAGTGTGCAGTTTAGGTGTGGTGCTGGTGTAGGTGTTATACAATATACAGTGTGGATATAGCGTACAGTCTACTTGTAGTATACAGTGCAGTTGTGGTCTAGTGTACACCATATGTGTGGTGTAGAGTGTAAGCGTGATGTACTGTGACAGTACGGTTACAGTGTGGATGTTGTGTACAGATCCGGTGTGGTGTACAGTTTCAGTGTGGTGCAGAGTACGTGTTGCGTATAATATAGGTATAGTGTACAGTATAAGTGTGGTGTACAGTGTGTGTGTGTGTGTTGCACAGTGTGTGTGGTGTACAGTGTGTGTGTGGTATAGACTGCAGATTTAGTGACAGTGCAAGTGTAGTATACAGTATAGGTGTGGTGTACAGTGTGTGTGTGTGGTATACAGTGCAGATGTAGACAGTGTAAGTATAGTATACAGTATAGGTGTGGTGTACAGCATGTGTAGTGTACAGTTTGGGTGTGATGTACAGCAGATGTAGACAGTGCAAGTGTAGTATACAGTATTGGTGTGGTGTGTAGTGTGTGTGGTGTACAGTGTAAGTATAGTATACAGTGCAGAGGTAGTGACAGTGCAAGTGTAGTATACAGTATAGGTGTGGTATACAGTATATGTGTGGCGTACAGTGTTTGTAGGGTATAGTGTGTGTGTGTGTGTGTGTGTGTGTACAGTGTAAGAATAGTATACAGCGCAGATGTAGTGACAGTACAAGTGCGGTACACAGTCTAGGTGTGGTGTACAGTTTAGGTGGGGCGCATAGCGTAGGTGTACTGTACAGCATAGATCTGGTTTAGCGTAGTTATAGTATACAGTGTAAGTGTGGGACAGTGAACGTATGGAGTACACTATAAGTGTAGTGTACAGTGTAAGCGTGATGTACTTTGCAAGCGTGGTGTACAGTGTAAGTGTGATGAAAGCATAGGTGTTACGTATAGTGGAGGTGTGGTATACGGTGTGGGTGTGGTGTGCGGTATAGGTGTGGTGTACGGTGTAGGTGTGGTGTACATAGTAGGTGTGATGTACATAGTAGGTGTGATGTACATAGTAGGTGTGGTGTATAGTGTATGTGTGGTGTACGGTGTAGGTGTGGTGTAGGTGGTGTACGTTGTGGATGTAGTGTACGGTGTGGGTATGGTGTACAGGGTAGGTGTGGCGTAGGTCTAGAACTACTGTTTTCATCTGACAGGCATTAAAACTGTCGATCAACAAGATTGGTCGCACTGATGACCGCAACGCACTGCTTGTCACCACTCACGGTGTCGCTCAGCAACGGTTGCGACTTCGACTTCATTACGACCTTCAGACCCTCTATTGCGAATTTACAGTAAAACATAAGGGCCTGACCTACGACCTGACACTAAAAGGTCATATCATGCCCTAAGGTCGTATATCGTCCTGCCCAGGGATTATTTATGATACAACATTCGCGCTCAAATGTCACGTGATATTTTTCGTCTTTACCCATGTTCATCATCAATGTTATATAAAAGTTCATCTCGGAAACTGTACATAGCTAAAAAATCACTCCCAGAGAGAGAGAGAGAGAGAGAGAGAGAGAGAGAGAGAGAGAGACATACAGACAGACAGAGCAAAACAGCAGTGCAAGTTGGACGAGGCTCAGAAAGACAGTAAGACTTGCAAATAAGTTAATGAGATCCACGTTAAAGACTAAAGACATTAGCCATTCACCTTTGCCGATGATGAAGAAGGGCCCAGGAATGCCATCAAGTGTTCCTGGCCGTTAAAAAAAGAGGAAAATTCGAAAATCGTGAACCAGGACAATGATGCCGGTCACCAGCTTTCTCACGTCCGATACACAACCACGGCGGCCAGCATCTTGTGGTGCCCAACAGCAGGTGTTCATCAGTCTTCGTCCTTGGTCTTCATCGTGAAGCTGGCCTAGCTTACCCCCAGATGAACTAAGACATTTAAACAATATGAGGTCTTGGTTTAGAAAGTCAGAAGGTCAAATTTCGAGGAGGCCGCTGCGCTGTCTGTTGATTTTGGAGACGATTTCTTTTTCGCTCAGTAAATCCAGATCCCAGAGGTAGATTCCATCAACATTTAATAATACCAGTTAGCGTTAGGAGAAAATGGACCTCTATATACGGTGCAGCGGTTAACGTGGCTGACCTTGACGCATTCACCGGCAGCCCGGGGTTGGGCACACAGGTTTAAATCCTGGTTGCTATACTCGGACCACAGTCTACCCAGCTGTTCACCGTCCCGTATGGCTTGGTCGTATAATTGAGCACTTGGCTTTGGCTAATATATATATATATATATATATATATATATATATATATATATATATATATATATATATATATATATATTTTTTTTTTTTTTTTTTTTTTTTTTTTTTATACTTTGTCGCTGTCTCCCGCGTTTGCGAGGTAGCGCAAGGAAACAGACGAAAGAAATGGCCCAACCCCCCCCCCCCCATACACATGTACATACACACGTCCACACACGCAAATATTCATACCTACACAGCTTTCCATGGTTTACCCCAGACGCTTCACATGCCTTGATTCAATCCACTGACAGCACGTCAACCCCTGTATACCACATCGCTCCAATTCACTCTATTCCTTGCCCTCCTTTCACCCTCCTGCATGTTCAGGCCCCGATCACACAAAATCCTTTTCACTCCATCTTTCCACCTCCAATTTGGTCTCCCTCTTCTCCTCGTTCCCTCCACCTCCGACACATATATCCTCTTGGTCAATCTTTCCTCACTCATTCTCTCCATGTGCCCAAACCACTTCAAAACACCCTCTTCTGCTCTCTCAACCACGCTCTTTTTATTTCCACACATCTCTCTTACCCTTACGTTACTTACTCGATCAAACCACCTCACACCACACATTGTCCTCAAACATCTCATTTCCAGCACATCCATCCTCCTACGCACAACTCTATCCATAGCCCACGCCTCGCAACCATACAACATTGTTGGAACTACTATTCCTTCAAACATACCCATTTTTGCTTTCCGGGATAATGTTCTCGACTTCCACACATTTTTCAAGGCTCCCAAAATTTTCGCCCCCTCCCCCACCCTATGATCCACTTCCGCTTCCATGGTTCCATCCGCTGACAGATCCACTCCCAGATATCTAAAACACTTCACTTCCTCCAGCCTCTCACCATTCAAACTCACCTCCCAATTGACTTGACCCTCAACCCTACTGTACCTAATAACCTTGCTCTTATTGACATTTACTCTTAACTTTCTTCTTCCACACACTTTACCAAACTCCGTCACCAGCTTCTGCAGTTTCTCACATGAATCCGCCACCAGCGCTGTATCATCAGCGAACAACAACTGACTCACTTCCCAAGCTCTCTCATCCCCAACAGACTTCATACTTGCCCCTCTTTCCAAAACTCTTGCATTTACCTCCCTAACAACCCCATCCATAAACAAATTAAACAACCATGGAGACATCACACACCCCTGCCGCAAACCTACATTCACTGAGAACCAATCACTTTCCTCTCTTCCTACACGTACACATGCCTTACATCCTCGATAAAAACTTTTCACTGCTTCTAACAACTTTCCTCCCACACCATATATTCTTAATACCTTCCACAGAGCATCTCTATCAACTCTATCATATGCCTTCTCCAGATCCATAAATGCTACATACAAATCCATTTGCTTTTCTAAGTATTTCTCACATACATTCTTCAAAGCAAACACCTGATCCACACATCCTCTACCACTTCTGAAACCACACTGCTCTTCCCCAATCTGATGCTCTGTACATGCCTTCACCCTCTCAATCAATACCCTCCCATATAATTTACCAGGAATACTCAACAAACTTATACCTCTGTAATTTGAGCACTCACTCTTATCCCCTTTGCCTTTGTACAATGGCACTATGCAAGCATTCCGCCAATCCTCAGGCACCTCACCATGAGTCATACATATATATATATATATATATATATATATATATATATATATATATTATATATTATATATATATTATATATATTTTTTTTTTTTTTTTTTTTTTGCCGCTGTCTCCCGCGTTTGCGAGGTAGCGCAAGGAAACAGACGAAAGAAAATGGCCCAACCCACCCCCATACACATGTATATACATACGTCCACACACGCAAATATACATACCTACACAGCTTTCCATGGTTTACCCCAGACGCTTCACATGCCCTGATTCAATCCACTGACAGCACGTCAACCCCGGTTTACCACATCGCTCCAATTCACTCTATTCCTTGCCCTCCTTTCACCCTCCTGCATGTTCAGGCCCCGATCACACAAAATCTCTCTCACTCCATCTTTCCACCTCCAATTTGGTCTCCCTCTTCTCCTCGTTCCCTCCACCTCCGACACATATATCCTCTTGGTCAATCTTTCCTCACTCATTCTCTCCATGTGACCAAACCATTTCAAAACACCCTCTTCTGCTCTCTCAACCACGCTCTTTTTATTTCCACACATCTCTCTTACCCTTACGTTACTTACTCGATCAAACCACCTCACACCACACATTGTCCTCAAACATCTCATTTCCAGCACATCCATCCTCCTGCGCACCACTCTATCCATAGCCCACGCCTCGCAACCATACAACATTGTTGGAACCACTATTCCTTCAAACATACCCATTTTTGCTTTCCGAGATAATGTTCTCGACTTCCACACATTCTTCAAGGCTCCCAGAATTTTCGCCCCCTCCCCCATCCTATGATCCACTTCCGCTTCCATGGTTCCATCCGCTGCCAGATCCACTCCCAGATATCTAAAACACTTTACTTCCTCCAGTTTTTCTCCATTCAAACTAACCTCCCAACTGACTTGACCCTCAACCCTACTGTACCTAATAACCTTGCTCTTATTCACATTTACTCTTAACTTTCTTCTTTCACACACTTTACCAAACTCAGTCACCAGCTTCTGCAGTTTCTCACCTGAATCAGCCACCAGCGCTGTATCATCAGCGAACAACAACTGACTCACTTCCCAAGCTCTCTCATCCCCAACAGACTTCATACTTGCCCCTCTTTCCAAAACTCTTGCATTCACCTCCCTAACAACCCCATCCATAAACAAATTAAACAACCATGGAGACATCACACACCCCTGCCGCAAACCTACATTCACTGAGAACCAATCACTTTCCTCTCTTCCTACACGTACACATGCCTTACATCCTCGATAAAAACTTTTCACTGCTTCTAACAACTTTCCTCCCACACCATATATTCTTAATACCTTCCACAGAGCATCTCTATCAACTCTATCATATGCCTTCTCCAGATCCATAAATGCTACATACAAATCCATTTGCTTTTCTAAGTATTTCTCACATACATTCTTCAAAGCAAACACCTGATCCACACATCCTCTACCACTTCTGAAACCACACTGCTCTTCCCCAATCTGATGCTCTGTACATGCCTTCACCCTCTCAATCAATACCCTCCCATATAATTTACCAGGAATACTCAACAAACTTATACCTCTGTAATTTGAGCACTCACTCTTATATATATATATATATATATATATATATATATATATATATATATATATATATATATATTATATATATTTTTTATTATACTTTGTCGCTGTCTCCCGCGTTTGCGAGGTAGCGCAAGGAAACAGACGAAAGAAATGGCCCAACCACCCCCCCATACACATGTATATACATACGTCCACACACGCAAATATACATACCTACACAGCTTTCCATGGTTTACCCCAGACGCTTCACATGCCTTGATTCAATCCACTGACAGCACGTCAACCCCGGTATACCACATCGCTCCAATTCACTCTATTCCTTGCCCTCCTTTCACCCTCCTGCATGTTCAGGCCCCGATCACACAAAATCTTTTTCACTCCATCTTTCCACCTCCAATTTGGTCTCCCTCTTCTCCTCGTTCCCTGCAGCTCTGACACATACATCCTCTTTGTCAATCTTTCCTCACTCATTCTTTCCATGTGACCAAACCCTTTCAAAACACCCTCTTCTGCTCTCTCATCCACACTCATTTTATTACCACACATCTCTCTTACCCTTTCATTACTTACTCGGTCAAACCACCTTACATCACATATTGTCCTCAAACATCTCATTTCCAACACGTCCACCCTCCTCCGCACAACTCTATCTATAGCCCACGCCTCGCAACCATATAACATTGTCGAAACCACTTTCCTTCAAACATACCCATTTTTGCTTTCCGAGATAATGTTCTCGCCTTCCACACATTTTTCAAGGCTCCCAGAACTTTGCCTCCCCCCCCCCCCCCACACACACACATGACTCACTTCAGCTTCCATGGTTCCACCCGCTGCCAAATTCTCTCCCAGATATCTAAACACTTCACTTTCTCCAGTTTTTCTCCATTCAAACTTACCTCCCAATTGACTTGTCCCTCAACCCTACTGTACCTAACAACCTTGCTCTTATTCACATTTACTCTCAGCTTTCTTCTTTCACACACTTTACCAAAACTCAGTCACCTGCTTCTGCAGTTTCTCACCCGAATCAGCCACCAGCGCTGTATCATCAGCGAACAACAATTGACACTTCCCAAGCCCTCTCACCACAACAGAGCTGCATACTTGCCGCTCTCTCCAAAACTCTTGCATTCACCTCCCTAACAATCCCATCCATAAACATATTAAACAGTCATGCTGACATCACGCCCCTGCCGCAAACCAACATTCACTGGGAACCAATCACTTTCCTCACTTCCTATTCGTACACATGCCCTAAATCCTTGTTTATAACTTTTCACTGCTTCTAGCAACTTACCTCCCACACCATATACTCTTAATACCTTCCACAAAGCATCTCCATCAATCCTATCATATGCCTTCTATAAAGATCCATAAATGCTACATACAAATCCATCTGTTTTTCTAAGTATTTCTCACATACATTCTTCAAAGCAAACACCTAATCCACACATCCTCTAACACTTCTGAAACCACACTGCTCTTCCCCAATCTGATGCTCTGTATATGCCTTTATCCTTTCAATCAACACCCTCCCATATAATTTCCTAGGAGTACTCAACAAATCTATGCTTCTGTAATTTATACACTCACCTATGCGTTTGTACAATGGCACTAAGCATGCATTCCGCCATTTCTCAGGCACTTCACCATGATCCATCCATACATTGAATATCCTTAACAACCAATAAACAACACAGTCACCTCCCCCCCCTTTTTTTTTATAAAGTCCACTGCAATACCATCCAAACCTGCCGCCTTGCTGGCTTTTATCTTCCGCAAAGCTTTCAGTACCTCTTCTCTGTTCACCAAATCATTCTCCCTGACCCTCTCACTTCGCACACCACCTTGATCAAGACACCCTATATCTGCCACTCTATCGTCAAAAACGTTCAACAGTCCTTCAAAATATTCAATCCATTTCCTTCTCACTTCATCACTACTTGTTATTACCTTCCCATTTGCACCCTTCACCGATGTTCCCATTTGTTCTTTTGTCTTACGCACTTTATTTACCTCCTTCAAAACATCTTTTTATTCTCCCTAAAATCTAATGATACTCTCTCACCCCAACTCTCATTTGCCCACTTTTTCACCTCTTGCACCTTTCTCTAGCCTTCCTGCCGCTCTCTTTTATACATCTCCCAGTCATTTACACTATTTCCCTGCAAAAATCGTCGAAACGCGTAATCTAGTATATGAAAAAAGAAATCAGGAAAATGAAACACAAATTCCCAAGTGCACTTTCGCGTAATGATCCACCATAGTTTGAAGAACAAAGCTACTAAATATGAAAGAATTTTAGAATTATATTGATTCTTTCCCATGAAAAAATGCCTCAAAAATGGAATTCCCATTTTTCTCTAATTCCATGAATTCGGTTTTCGTCGAGCAATAATCAGGGGACCGTAGTGATGGCTCCTTATCGATGAAAATTCGTGTTACTTACGTTCTTGTCTTCTGCGGTGTCCAGGCGCGGAAACTGGCGAGTGCTGGCGGCGATGGTCACTTGGTGAACGGGAGAGGGTACACACCCACTCACCTGGCACACTTCTCTGGCCACTCCCTGGACAAGTCCACACCCAGGGACCAGGATCTGCCGCCTCTAGGGGAGCTCGAAGCCCTCGCGCAACTCATGAAAGAAGAGCTACCTCATACATGAGGGCTTGAACTGCAGGGATAGTCTTCATATGAGCTATAACATTACTTCACTAACTGCAATACTGCATTCCTTCCCTAATAAGTGACAACACTGCATTCATTCCTTCAGATGCTTACATCCAAAGACATCCTTTTCCTTATAAGCTGCAGTGCGTGTTTTCTTATCATAAACTACAACTTCACTTTCCCTCCACCCAGCGACACATGACCTTCAGAACCTGCGTGCATCGCAGTGTTCTCTCCAGTATGACTTACATCAATGTGTTTCTTCACACAGACTCCCATAGGTACACTGCTTTCCACCCGACAACATTATACTTCATCAGCAGTCACCTACATACAACACTACCTCCCTCTTCTCATGACGTGCAACACTACGATGATTGCCAGGATAACTAACCCTTCCTTCCTGACCCTGCCAGTAGCACAATATATTCCACTTAGGAATTATGTACGCTTACATTGAATATTTAATATATGCATGCTACTACAGTGTTCACCATTCAGTTTTCAGTTTTGGATTGTAAATATTGATCATTACACGCAACTCCATGATTAAGTTCAGTGTCAAGTCTTCAACGTTCATAGCACCGCATTAAATAGTTTCTGTCCATCAGTGTTTTATTCAAACACCTATACTCTTATTCTGTATATATAGATGCCTACATACGCACATATACATAAATATACAAATCGAAATATACATACATTTACATATCAAAATATATGTACATATACTACACATATGCAGACATATACCTACATGTACATATTCATACTCGCTTGCCTTCATACATTCATGTCGCTACCCCCCCCCCCAAAAAAAAAAAAAAAAAACAGCATTACCAACCCCGTGCGTCAACAAAGAAACTCCAGGAAAAACAAAAAAAAGGCCACATTCGTCCACACTCAGTCTCTAGCTGTCATGTACAATATATATATATATATATATATATATATATATATATATATATATATATATATATATATATATATATATATTTTTTTTATACTTTTTCGCTGTCTCCCGCGTTTGCGAGGTAGCGCAAGGAAACAGACGAAAGAAATGGCCCCCCCCCCCATACACATGTACATACATACGTCCACACACGCAAATATACATACCTACACAGCTTTCCATGGTTTACCCCAGACGCTTCACATGCCCTGATTCAATCCACTGACAGCACGTCAACCCCGGTATACCACATCGATCCAATTCACTCTATTCCTTGCCCTCCTTTCACCCTCCTGCATGTTCATATATATATATATATATATATATATATATATATATATATATATATATATATATATATATATATATATATATATATATATATGTTGGAAAGGATCACAATTTTGCGCGTGATCAAGATATTCCTACGAGTCCACGGGGAAAATGAAACACGAAAAGTTCCCAAGTGCACTTTCGTGTAATAATCACATCATCAGGGGAGACACAAGAGATAAAATATAACAGTCAATTGATATACATCGAAGAGACGAAGCTAGGACGCCATTTGGTAAACATGTGATTATTTTGGACAATCACATGTTTACCAAATGGCGTCCTAGCTTCGTCTCTTCGATGTATATCAACTGACTGTTATATTTCTCCCTTGTGTCTTCCCTGATGATGTGATTATTACACGAAAGTGCACTTGGGAATTTTTCGTGTTTCATTTTCCTCGTGGACTCATAGGAACATACATATATATATATATATATATATATATATATATATATATATATATATATATATATATATATATACATACACACACACGAGTTTAACAGTCTAATTTCTATAATTAACCTACAGCTATACTCATGATAAATGCCACGGGCTATTTTACGTGCTAATTCCTTACATTATTCTCACAATATAATACTTTGTTCCTTACTAGCTAAACAATACTACAAGAGTACCCATAATTGGCATCTACCCCCCCAAAGGGAAATTATGGAGGGGGGGGGGGGGGTTAGTGGGGTAACTGTCGGCCCCTCACTGTTTACCCTGGGCACCGATCAACACCGTGGGTCGCCAACATATGATCTCCGTCCCCATATAGTGGCTCTCGTAATAATGTATATTCTTAATCTCAGATTATAATATTTCCAATATATCAAATAACTAAACTATCATGCAGGTTAAACGTATGACATCACTGACTGCCATCTGGTTCCTTGGTTCGTCTGTTTGTTTTGCCCGCTAACGACTTGGCTGCGCGATAACTTATGCACACAGTCAGATCCCTCTTTATCCAACATTTATATCCTGTTTGTATATATATATATATATATATATATATATATATATTTTCTTTCTTCTTTCGTACTATTCGCCATTTCCCGCATTAACGAGGTAGCGCTATGAACAGAGGACTGGGCCTTAAAGGGAATATCCTCACCTGGCCCCCTTCTCTGTTCCTTCTTTTGGAAAATTAAAAAAAAAACGAGAGGGGAGGATTTCCAGCCACCCGCTCCCTCCCCTTTTAGTCGCAGGGAATACGTGGGAAGTATTCTTTCTCCCCTATCCCCTGGGATAATATACATATATATATACATACATAATATTGATCACTTTAATCACACTAGTTCGTGATGATAGTAATGAAAGTAAAATCGCAGTTCAGTAGTTCACATCATTCTAACATTTTTTTTTCCATACATGCAACATGTTTCGCAGAGACAATCCGCCTGAATCAGATGCAAACTTTATGAAATGTTTCCACCTGATGAGGCGGACTGTCTTCGTGAAACATGTGCTGCATGTATAGAAAAATTACATGTTAAATTATCCGAACTACTGAACTGCGATTTTACACACCCATCCACACACACACGGATATATATATATATATATATATATATATATATATATAGTATCCCTGGGGATAGGGGAGAAAGAATACTTCCGACGTATTCCCTGCGTGTCGTAGAAGGCGACTAAAAGGGGAGGAAGCGGGGGGCTGGAAATCCTCTCCTCTCATTATTCCTTTTTAATTTTCCAAAAGAAGGAACAGAGAAGGGGGCCAGGTGAGGGTATTCCCTCAAAGGCCCACTTCTCTGTTCTTAACGCTACCTCGCTAACGCGAGAAATGGCGAATAGTTTGAAAGAAAGAAATATATATAATCAAATCAAATTAACATGTTTCAAAGACACCAAAAACTATTACATGAAATGTGTAAAAATACCACGGAACCCCTTACCTGTTTACAAACAGATGAGCTTTGTTGATGAAGCCCACACACGAATGAACGCTGAGTTTACGTTCATAAGTACACAACACTTCCATGACCAGAAGTTCCGGCTCCCACGGGCTTCTACCTAAGACTGACAAGAAGGACGCCAAACATTCTTTTGAGAGTGATTTCCAACAGTCAAGAATGGTGGTTTGGCTATTGCAGCACCTGTTCGCAACAAGCGACCGATATGTTCGGTATCTCAGACTGTCTCATATTCACCAATGTATGATGCCTGGCATGTAGACTTGTATTCAAGAGACGCCTGTAAGGTAAGTAAACTTTTACGCTTGCTCATGAATATTATAGAAACCTTTGGTCAAACTGTATTACGCATCATTCAACTTTGATTCACAGGCTAAAACTATGTTGACGTGAGTATACGCTGGGAAAATGAACCACTTCTCTCGGTGCAGTGTTGACTTAAGGTTTCATTTCAGCAAAAAGGTTTCATTTTAGCCAACACATCGGTAATGGCTATTCATACATATGGATCAATGAAATTATGAATGAATCTGTTATTGTTTTAATGTTTCCTTTGAAGCACTTACTCGTCATTTAATCTAAAATGGTTAGAACACATCTTAAAAGCTCTGTTAGTCAAAGTACAAATAAGTTTGTCTAGAATGTATGAGTAAACAAACTAAACTTTGAACATAAACCGCTGAAGGTAGGCTTCTTACAAATCAACGTTTCGAACGAGTTATCCATAGCTGTTCAAGATTTACGTGCGAGTTACAAGTGCATGAATTTAAATATTCTATCATTATACTGCTATACTATCATTATACTGCTATACTATCGTAGTATTGTTTGACTGCATTTCTGAATTGTTGTATTGTATTTTGCGATTCTCATGTATATCATTTATCATTACTATATTCCCTAACATTAAGGAACCAACAATTGTGTTTAGATATCAAAATCGACATCAACAGCTCATTTTCATCACATTATTTAGCTATATTACTATGCACTTGTATGAAAGAGCTTAAAGTATTATAACTTCTTTAGATCGTATATATTCCTTTATACTACATAAATAATGAAAACCAAAGATTAAGAAAATCAACGTTGGTGAGAGGACAAGAGCAAGGGAAAGAGTAGCACTACTCCTGAAACAGGAGTGGTTGGGGGTATGTGATAGAGTGTAAGAAAGTAAACTCTAGATTGATATGGGTAAAACTGAAAGTGGATGGAGAGAGATGGGTGATTATTGGTGCCTATGCACCTGGGCATGAGAAGAAAGATCGTGAGAGGCAAATGTTTTGGGAGCAGCTGAGTGAGTGTGTTAGTAGTTTTGATGCATGAGACCGACTTATAGTGATGGGAGATTTGAATGCAAAGGTGAGTACTGTGGCAGTTGAGGGAATAATTGGTGTACATGGGATGTTCAGTGTTGTAAATGGAAATGGTGAAGAGCTTGTAGATTTGTGTGCTGGAAAAGGACTGGTGATTGGGAATACCTGGTTTAAAAAGAGAGATAATTATATATATGTAAGTCGGAGAGATGGCCAGAGAGCGTTACTGGGTTACGTGTTAATTGATAGGCGCGTGAAAGAGAGACTTTTGGATGTTAATGAGCTGAGAGGTGCAACTGGAGGGATGTCTGATCATTATATTGTGGAGGCGAAGGTGAAGATTTGTAGAGGTCTTCAGAAAAGAAGAGAGAATGTTGGGGTGAAGAGAGTGGTGCGAGTAAGTGAGCTTGGGAAGGAGACTTGTGTGAGGAAGTACCAGGAGAGACTGAGTGCAGAATGGAGAAAGGTGAGAGTAAAGGATGTTAAGGGAGTGGGGGAGAAATGGGATGTATTTGGGGAAGCGGTCGTGGCTTGCGTAAAAGATGCTTGTGGCATGAGAAGCGTGGTAGATGGGCATATTAGAAAGGGTAGTGAGTGGTGGAATGAAGAAGATTATTAGTGAAAGAGAAGAGAGGCAATTGGACGATTTTTGCAGGGAAATGATGCAAATGAATGGGAGATGTATAAAAGAAAGAGGCAGAAGGTCAAGAGAAAGGTGCAAGAGGTGAAAAAGAGGGCAAATGAGAGTTGGGGTGAGAGAGTATCATTAAGTTTTAGGGAGAATCAAAAGATGTTTTGGAAGGAGGAAAATAAAGTGCATAAGATAAGAGAACAAATGGGAACATCGGTGAAGGGGGCTGATGGGGAGGTAATAACAAGTAGTAGTGATGTGAGAAGGAGTTGGAGTGAGTATTTTGAAGGTTTGTTGAATGTGTAAAATGATAGAGTGGCAGATATAGGGTGTTTTGGTCGAAGTGGTGTGCGAAGTGAGAGGGTTAGGGAGAATGATTTGGTAAACAGAGAAAAGGTTGTAAAAGCTTTGCGGATGATGAAACCTGGCAAGATAGCGGGTTTGGATGGTATTGCATTGGAATTTATTTAAAAAAAAAAGGGGGGGGGGTGACTGTGTTGTTGACTGGTTGGTAAGGATATTTAATGTGTGTATGACTCATGGTGAAGTGCCTGAGGATTGGCGGAATGCATGCATAGAGCCATTGTACAAAGGCAAAGGGGATAAAGGTGAGCGCCCAAATTACAGAGGTATAAGTTTGTTGAGTATTCCTGGGAAATTATATGGGGGAGGGGGGGTATTGATTGAGAGGATGGAGGTATGTACAGAGCATCAGATTGGGGAAGAGCAGTGTAGTTTCAGAAGTGGTAGAGGATGTGTGGATCAGGTGTTTGCTTTCAAGAATGTTTGTGAGAAATACTTAGAAAAACAAATGGATTTGTATGTAGCATTTATGGATCTGGAAAAGGCATATTAAAGAGTTGATAGAGATGCTCTGTGAAAGGTGTTAAGAATATATGGTGTAGGAGGCAAAGTGTTAGAAGCAGTGAAAAGTTTTTATCTAGGATGTAAGGCATGTGTACGAGTAGGAAGAGAGGAAAGTGATTGGTTCTCAGTGAATGTCGGTTTGCGGCAAGGGTGCTTGATGTCTCTATGGTTGTTTGATTTGTTTATGGATGGGGTTGTTAGGGAGGTGAATGCAAGAGTTTTGGAAAGAGGGGCAAGTATGCAGTCTGCTGTGGATGAGAGAGCTTGGGAAGTGAGTCAGTTGTTCGCTGATGATATATCGATGGTGGCTGATTCGGGTGAGAAACTGCGGAAGCTGGTGACTTAGTTTGGTAAAGTGTGTGAAATAAGAAAGTTGAGAGTAAATGTGAATAAGAGCAAGGTTATTAGGTACAGGATGCTTGAGGGACAAGTCAATTGGGAGGTAACTTTGAATGGAGAAAAACTAGAGGAAGTGAAGTGTTTTAGACATCTGGGAGTGGATTTGGCAGCGGATGGAACTATGGAAGCGTAAGTGAGTCATAGGGTGGAGGAGGGGGCGAAAGTTCTGGGAGCGTTGAAAAATGTGTGGAAGGCGAGACCGTTATCTTAGAAAGCAAAAATGGGTATGTTTGAAGGAATAGATAAGATTGTACTCTCTTTTCCCCAACATTCTCTCTTCCTTTTTGAAAACCTCTGCAAGTCTTCACCTTCGCCTCCACAAGATATGATCAGACATCCCTCCAGGTGCCCCTCTCAGCACATTAACATCCAAGAGTCTTTCTTTTGCACGCCTATCAATTTACACCTTATCCAATAATGCCCTTTGACCCTCTCTCCTACTCACACACGTATACTTGTGTATATCTCTCTTTTTAAACCAAGCATTCCCAGTCACCAGTCTTTTTTCAGCACACAGATCCACAAGCTCTTCACCATCTCCGTTCACAACACTGAAAACCCCATGCACACCAGTTATACTCTCAACTGTCACATTACTCACCTTAGCATTTAAATCACCCATCACTAACATCCGGTCTCGTGCATCAAAGCTGCTGACGCACTCACTCAGTTGCTCCCAAAACACTTGCCTCTCATGATTTTTCTTCTCATGACCAGGTACATAAGCACGAATAATCACCCAGCTCTCTCCATCCACTTTCAGTTTTACCCACATCAATCTAGAATTTACTTTCTTACACTCTGTCACACACTCCCACAACTCATGCTTCAGGAGTAGTACTACCTCTTCCTTAGCTCTTGTTCTCGCACCAACCCCTGACTTTACTCCCAAGAATTTTCCAGTTCCCTCTTCCCCTTTACCCTTGAGCTTCGTTTCACTCAGAGCCAGAACATCCAGGTTTTTCTCCTTAAACAGACTACCTATCTCTTCATTTTTCTCATCTTGGTTACATTTACACACATTCAGACACCCTACTCTGAGCCCTCGGGAGAATGAGCACTCCCCGCTTGACTCCTATTTCCCATTTCAAAAATTTTAAATTGATTTTCCCCTATTTATTCATTCACTTTACGTTCACATTAGAAAGTTTTTAAATCAATTAACATTACAAAATTATTTTGGCATCCCCATCTGCAGTATATCCTGCGAACGCTTATCTTCATGGCTGAGGACGTAGTTAGCAAGGTGAAATTGGAATACAGCTGACACAGTATAGCTTCCTAGATACCAAGGTTACGAGGAATATTGAGCAGCGCATCCTGTGATCTGTCCAGAAATAGACGAGAGGAACTCTAACTAAAAACACTTACCGTTCACATGGCTGATAAACAGCTTAATAGGGACAGAGTTAGCGGCGGAGTGCTACAGTGGCAGGTGTAAACCACTTCGGGTGATTCTAATCACGTCTCACCCACAATGAAAACAGGCTTTGCAAAATTTCTGGAGGTTAATTCCTGGTCGCATACTAGTTATAAATACCTATAAATTAAGGAGGAATCCAGCCTGCTGTTACAGTAAGAATGTGTGCTAAAGTCGGTCGAAATGAAGTCACGAAGGTGGTATAAGATGCACATACAACCATGCACAAACTCTGGTACTAGGACACATATGGCATGACTGCAAGTAGACCACCCGAAGACAATCTCTTAGCGAGCTTATCTAGATGCGGTACGATAAGGTGATAATCAATCAATACTAGGTAAGATTGCCTTAGATGATAGATCGTCTTTTATCACCAGACAAATTCTCCTTTGGTTTTAGGTCTTAAAAAGCATGGCTAAAGGTAAAGGGTATGCAGGTTTATCGTGATGTAAACCCGTTTTACAGTATAAGTTCACTGGGAAGACAATAAATCCTTCCCCAAATAATGTTTGGTGCTGCCTTCCGTACAATGCAGTTAATAGGGATCGTGCAACCTACTCATTCACGCAATATGATTAACATTAGTCTAGTCCTAAAAAAAGATCATGATTCGTCACTAAACGATGGCTTTATGACAGGCCTCACCCTGACTGAAAAACTGGACGACGTTCAATTTTAGGATAAATATGGTTGCTCACGGTGCATACTTCGGTACAGCTTTCCGTAGATAGAAATAGCCTTTAAAATGCAACAGCGATTTCGTATTTTTTTTTGTGGTGCGAAAGTCAGAGTCGTGTAGAAAACTCATGTCCTCTACATACTCAAATCTGTGGAGTTTGGTGCAACTAATGGCCTATAACTATTACAAGCTACGTTAGACTGACGATGCTAACAAGAGAATTACAGGCATAGTGTTATTAGGATAATTTTTAAGTGACAGTCTCACCTCAAATTACTTTAAACTTACGAAAAGGCAAATAGAGAGTTGAAGAGTGCTAACATTCAGTACATAATGTGGGCGTCCTACGTCTCCCTGTTGAGTTAGAAAATAGGGTAGGGCTTCCGTTGATGAAGTTTATGACATCTATTTCAGGTCTGCGCTGAAACGTACAGGAAAAGCTAAGTCTGAGGCCTCCTTCTATTGTGGTCCATTCACTTTTCTTCTAAGCTTGTCCTACGAGTAAAGTGCTTGAAAAAAAAAAAAAAAAAAAACGATGGGAATCTGGTTGGGACGAACCAGTACCCCATTCCTCTCCGGATGGTTGGATTAAACCAGCCGAAAGAATTCAAGACGTTGACTCATACATAATCATGTAGAGTGCTGCCTCAGGAAAATCTAAATCATCGGCTTCATGCATTTTGTGATGCGCGTCGCGGCTGATTATCTAGGTACGAGACTTTCAAGGTTACAGGTACACCAGTATAGAGGCCCAAATTTTTCCCAAGCTAGAGCTCACTGCAATCCAAGTTAGCGCACGTTTAGCTTAGCCTTATTGTTGTCACAATTAGCATTGCAGATAATCATTTTCATATATGTATTTCTTTTGATTTATGTTTGCGATGTTTTCGTACCAAAACATCGATCCCTTGGTTGCATCATCGTCGTTGACGATAGGGAGTATGTTTAATGTGTTTATGTGTGTAATCACCAATTTGTATAATATGGGGAGGGAACAATGTACTCGTAGGACCCGTCTCTTGGACTTTTTAAGCCATCAGAAGACTTAATTCTTTATAGGATGCCGGCATAGGCCGTCTCCTTAAAGTTAACATCTTAGCCATCTACCAGCCCTACAATGTAGCATGGTTTTTTCATCTTTCTTGACAGTCCTCTTACGGTTTCTGATCATGACCTCCGACACCACCGTATGAGGAACTGTTAACTGTCATCGTGTATGTATGTGTACTATCTGATGTTACCGGACTCCACTTACAGCAGGTAACACCACGAGTGGAAAGTCAACGACGAGGTTGTATCATTAAGGTAAGTCTCGTTAAGGAACTTTTAATTCCAAAGTCCATCGTTTCCTTACTACTGAATGTAACGGTGCCTTGAAGCTGCAGGAGACCCAAACAGGGGTCCTGGGGTTACATGATACATCCCACTTGTATGTTTAATTACTTACTGGCATAGTACAAGGGAGGGAGTTCTACATTCGTGCGGCCTCATCTCTTGAAAATTTCTCTGTCATACAAAATTATAAGCTTTTTTTTTATCAGTTTATGCCGTCAGTGTTTACACTTTTATCATTTTGCTTATCCCGTTTATCCATTAGTCTCCTACAAAAGTATTTTTTACGTCTTTTCTAAAAGATCTTGCTTGATTTCTGGTTATGTCTTGTGTTTGTTCTCCCTTTTTGTCGACATCAAAGTAATTTGGAAACGTGGGAGATACTGGAGGTTTCCCTACTCATTTTATTTTCTCTGGTATGCAAAATCATGACCTACAACACCTTACTATAACTCGGCCCTCTTATTTCCAGGACGTCTTTGTTGTCTTCATCTTGACCTTCTTTAATGATTCTTGGTGCTTCTTTAAATGCGCTGACCAAACTTGAGAAGCGTATTCTAGTTTTGGTACACGTCACGTATAGCTCACTGTGCCTGAAGGCAATGCTAATGTCTCATCAGGCAGTCTGTGTCCTGAGTTGGTACTCTTGTGAGAGGTTATTTACAGTGTTGACTTCTCATTCCCTGTCACAAATCCCTACATCTTATTTCCTGCAAGTTTACATTCGTATTGAGGCCTTCCTCTATTGTTTCCCATCCTCATTACTTTGTATTTACCCGGGTTCAACAACCAACTATCAAACCAACTTTGAAGATTTTCTTTCTCATTCTCGTTTTCCTGTATTTTACTGACACTTCTAGTAAGCGAGGCTGGTTCGTAGTTCAGCGTAGTTTCTCTATGTCCATTCTTAAAGATAGGCACGACATTCGCCATCTTCCATTTGCATGACATAGTACCCTCTTCCAGCGAATTTCTGAACAGTATATCATGTGGCCTTTCAAGTGTTTCTGCACATTCCTTTAGCACATAAGGAAAATTTCATTAGGACAGTGAGTTTCATATGGGTCAAGGCCCCTTGGAGTCTTATGGCATTTGTCGATTTCAGTGCTTTCGAAGTCTTCTTACCCCGTCCCATCTCGCTGTTGATTGGACTCTATATATCGTCCTGCCTTGTGTATAAACCTTTGAACTTGCCATTCAGCTCTTCGCTCATCTTTTCAGTCCTTTTCAGCTCTTCGCCCTAATTTCCTTTCTCTAAAGAGTTGCTCTTTAACTGACAGTTTATTGATTAATCAATGGAAGGCATTTTGGGTTTCCTCACGCTTTGTCTACAATATTCTTTTTTATAGTTTCTCTTCTCCTTTTTTTCTTTCTTGCCATACACATTCCTTGCCCTCTTATACCTCTCATATGCTTGCCGGCTGACTGATGTGCCACTAACTTCTCCTCTTTGTTACATATCTATGTTTGTTTTCTTTTTTGACATTGTCAACGTAACCTTACATTATCTCCAGCTCTTTGGTCAGCATTTATAGCCAGTGGTTCCCATACTTGAACTTCATTGAAGATTTCGTAGAGCCCTCCACGACAATGGTTTGTATCTTGTTTATAAAAATCCCATATCCTATCCTCATCTGTGGAAGAAATTGTGCTGTATCCAGTTGTTTCCATAATAACATCTTCCTGCAACTAGCTGCTGTCATTTATTCGTCCCCAGTGGCGGGATGCATTAGACTATACATATATATAAGCTATAATAGCAGAAATGAGAGTAAACCTTAGCTTTAATAGGGAGTGTTAAGTGCGGTGTTCATAGAGTCTGTAAATATCTTGAAGTATTTCGCCCAAACTAAGGCAACCTGACATAAAATAAGCTAAATAAATAACATGACTTATCCTACGAAAATCTCATGTGACTTTCCAAAGCAACCATGATAATTTTTATCTGCAATATATATATATATATATATATATATATATATATATATATATATATATATATATATATATATATATATATATATATATTATCCCTGGGGATAGGGGATTAAGAATACTTCCCACGTATTCCCTGCGTGTCGTAGAAGGCGACTAAAAGGGGAGGGAGCGGGAGGCTGGAAATCCTCCCCCTCTCGTTTTTTTTTTTTTTTTCCCAAAAGAAGAAACAGAGGGGGGCCAGGTGAGGATATTCCACAAAGGCCCAGTCCTCTGTTCTTAAACGCTACCTCGGTAATGCGGGAAATGGCGAATAGTTTAAAAGAAAGAAAGATATATATATATATATATATATATATATATATATATATATATATATATATATATATATATCATTTTTTTTTTATTATACTTTGTCGCTGTCTCCCGCGTTTGCGAGGTAGCGTAAGGAAACAGACGAAAGAAATGCCCCCCCCCCATACACATGTATATACATACGTCCCACACGCAAATATACATACCTACACAGCTTTCCATGGTTTACCCCAGACGCTTCACATGCCTTGATTCAGTCCACTGACAGCACGTCAACCCCGGTATACCACCGCTCCAATTCACTCTATTCCTTGCCCTCCTTTCACCCTCCTGCATGTTCAGGCCCCGATCACACAAAATCTTTTTCACTCCATCTTTCCACCTCCAATTTGGTCTCCCTCTTCTCCTCGTTCCTTCCACCTCCGACACATATATCCTCTTGGTCAATCTTTCCTCACTCATTCTCTCCATATGCCCAAACCATTTCAAAACACCCTCTTCTGCTCTCTCAACCACGCTCTTTTTATTTCCACACATCTCTCTTACCCTTACGTTACTTACTCGATCAAACCACCTCACACCACACATTGTCCTCAAACATCTCATTTCCAGCACATCCATCCTCCTGCGCACAACTCTATCCATAGCCCACGCCTCGCAACCATACAACATTGTTGGAACCACTATTCCATCAAACATACCCATTTTTGCTTTCCGAGATAATGTTCTTCAAGGCTTCCAGGATTTTCGCCCCCTCCCCCACCCTATGATTCACTTCCGCTTCCATGGTTCCATCCGCAGCCAGATCCACTCCCAGATATCTAAAACACTTTACTTCCTCCAGTTTTTCTCCATTCAAACTTACCTCCCAGTTGACTTGACCCTCAACCCTACTGTACCTAATAACCTTGCTCTTATTCACATTTACTCTTAACTTTCTTCTTTCACACACTTTACCAAACTCAGTCACCAGCTTCTGCAGTTTCTCACATGAATCAGCCACCAGCGCTGTATCATCAGCGAACAACAACTGACTCACTTCCCAAGCTCTCTCCTCCACAACAGACTTCATTCTTGCCCCTCTTTCCAAAACTCTTGCATTCACCTCCCTAACAACCCCATCCATAAACAAATTAAACAACCATGGAGACATCACACACCCTTGCCGCAAACCTACATTCACTGAGAACCAATCACTTTCCTCTCTTCCTACACGTGCACATGCCTTACATCCTCGATAAAAACTTTTCACTGCGTCTAACAACTTGCCACCCACACCATATATTCTTAATACCTTCCACAGAGCATCTCTATCAACTCTATCATATGCCTTCTTCAGATCCATAAATGCTACATACAAATCCATTTGCTTTTCTAAGTATTTCTCACATACATTCTTCAAAGCAAACACCTGATCCACACATCCTCTACCACTTCTGAAACCACACTACTCTTCCCCAATCTGATGCTCTGTACATGCCTTCACCCTCTCAATCAATACCCTCCCATATAATTTACCAGGAATACTCAACAAACTTATACCTCTGTAATTTGAGCACTCACTCTTATCCCCTTTGCCTTTGTACAATGGCACTATGCACGCATTCCGCCAATCCTCAGGCACCTCACCATGAGTCATACATACATTAAATAACCTTACCAACCAGTCAACAATATAGTCACCCCCTTTTTTAATAAATTCCACTGCAATACCATCCAAACCTGCTGCCTTGCCGGCTTTCATCTTCCGCAAAGCTTTTACTACCTCTTCTCTGTTTACCAAATCATTTTCCCCAACCCTCTCACTTTGCACACCACCTCGACCCTATATCTGCCACTCTATCATCGAACACATTCAACCTTCAAAATACTCACTCCATCTCCTTCTCACATCACCACTACTTGTTATCACCTCCCCATTAGCGCCCTTCACTGAAGTACCCATTTGCTCCCTTGTCTTACGCACTTTATTTACCTCCTTCCAGAACATCTTTTTATTCTCCCTAAAATTTAATGATACTCTCTCACCCCAACTCTCATTTGACCTCTTTTCACCTCTTGCATCTTTCTCTTGACCTCCTGTCTCTATCTTTTATACATCTCCCACTCAGTTGCATTTTTTCCCTGCAAAAATCGTTCAAATGCCTCTCTCTTCTCTTTCACTAATAATCTTACTTCTTCATCCCACCACTCACTACCCTATCTAATCAACCCACCTCCCACGCTTCTCATGCCACAAGCATCTTTTGCGCAATCCATCACTGATTCCCTAAATGGCCAGAGAGCGTTATTGGATTACGTGTTAATTGACAGGCCCGCGAAAGAGAGACTTTTGGATGTAAATGTGCTGAAAGGTGCAACTGGAGGGATGTCTGATCATTATCTTGTGGAGGCTAAGGTGAAGATTTGTATGGGTTTTCAGAAAAGAAGAGTGAATGTTGGGGTGAAGAGGGTGGTGAGAGTAAGTGAGCTTGGGAAGGAGACTTGTGTGAGGAAGTACCAGGAGAGACTGAGTACAAAATGGAAAAAGGTGAGAACAATGGAAGTAAGGGGAGTGGGGGAGGAATGGGATATATATATATATATATATATATATATATATATATATATATATATATATATATATATATATATATATATATATATATATATATATATATCCCTGGAGATAGGGGAGAAAGAATACTTCCCACGCATTCCTCACGTGTCGTAGAAAGCGACTAAAGGGGACGGGAGCAGGGGGGCTAGAAACCCTCCCCTCCTTGTATTTTTAACTTTCTAAACGGGGAAACAGAAGGAGTCACGCAGGGAGTGCTCATCTTCCTCGAATGCTCAGATTAAAGTGTCTAAATGTGTGTGGATGTAACCAAGATGAGAAAAAAG
The DNA here is from genome assembly GCF_036320965.1 of Panulirus ornatus. Classification (NCBI taxonomy): domain Eukaryota; kingdom Metazoa; phylum Arthropoda; class Malacostraca; order Decapoda; family Palinuridae; genus Panulirus; species Panulirus ornatus. The sequence continues at coordinate 64,278,830 of NC_092233.1, forward strand.
GAGAGATAGGTAGTAAGTTTGAGGAAAGTAACCTGGATGTTTTGGATCTGAGTGAAACGAAATTCAGGGGTAAAGGGGAAGAGTGGTTTGGGAATGTCTTGGGAGTAAAGTCAGGGGTTAGTGAGAGGACAAGAGCAAGGGAAGGAGTAGCACTGCTCCTGAAACAGGAGTTGTGGGAGTATGTGATAGAGTATAAGAAAGTAAACTCTAGATTGATATGGGTAAAACTGAAAGTGGATGGAGAGAGATGGGTGATTATTGGTGCCTATGCACCTGGGCATGAGAAGAAAGATCATGAGAGGCAAGTGTTTTGGGAGCAGCTAAGTGAGTGTGTTAGTAGCTTTGATGCACGAGACCGGGTTATAGTGATGGGTGATTTGAATACAAAGGTGAGTAATATGGCAGTTAAGGGAATAATTGGTGTACCTGGGATGTTCAGTGTTGTAAATGGTAATGGTGAAGAGCTTGTAGATTTATGTGCTGAAAAAGGACTGGTGATTGGGAATACCTGGTTTAAAAAGAGAGATATACATAAGTATACGTATGTAAGTAGGAGAGATGGCCAGAGAGCGTTATTGGATTACGTGTTAATTGATAGGCGCACGAAAGAGAGACTTTTGGATGTTAATGTGCTGAGAGGTGCAACTGGAGGGATGTCTGATCATTATCTTGTGGAGGCGAAGGTGAAGATTTATAGAAGTTTTCAGAAAAGAAGAGAGAATGTTGGGGTGAAGAGAGTGGTGAGAGTAAGTGAGCTTGGGAAGGAGGCTTGTGTGAGGAAGTACCAGGAGAGACTGAGTACAGAATGGAAAAAGGTGAGAACAAGGGACGCAAGGGGAGTGGGGGAGGAATGGGATGAATTTAGGGAAGCAGTGATGGCTTGTGCAAAAGATGCGTGTGGCATGAGAAGCGTGGGAGGTAGGCATATTAGAAAGCGTAGTGAGTGGTGGAACGAAGAAGTAAGATTATCAGTGAAAGAGAAGAGAGAGGCATTTGGACGATTTTTGCAGGGAAATAATGCAAATGAGTGGGAGATTTATAAAAGAAAGAGGCAGGAGGTCAAGAGAAAGGTACAAGAGGCGAAAAAGAGGGTAAATGAGAGTTGGGGGTGAGAGAGTATCATTAAATTTTAGGGAGAATAAAAAGATGTTTTGGAAGGAGGTAAATAAAGTGCGTAAGACAAGGGAAGAAATAGAAACATCAGTGAAGGGGGCCAATGGGGAGGTGATAACAAGTAGTGGTGATGTGAGAAGGAGATGGAGTGAGCACTTAGAAGGTTTATTGAATGTGTTAGATGATAGAGTGCCAGATAGAGGGTGTTTTGGTCGAGGTGGTGTGCAAAGTGAGAGGGTTAGGGAAAATGATTTGGTAAACAGAGAAAGGGTAGTAAAAGCTTTGCGGAAGACGAAAGCCGGCAAGTCAGCGGGTTTGGATGGTATTTCAGTGGAATTTATTAAAAAGGGGGTGACCTTATTGTTGACTGGTTGGTAAGGTTATTCAATGTATGTAAGACGTATGGTCAGGTGCCTGAAGACTGGCGGAATGCTTGCATATTGCCATTTTACAAAGGCAAAGGGGATAAGAATGACTTCTTAAATTACAGATGTATAAGTTTGTTGACTATTCCTGTGAAATTATATGGGAGGATATTGATTTAGAAGGTGAAGGCATGTACAGAGCATGAGCTTGGGGAAGAGCAGTGTGGTTTCAGAAGTGGTAAAGGATGTGTGGACCAGGTGTTTGCTTTGAAAAATGTATGTGAGAAATACTTAGAGAAGCAAATAGATTTGTATGTAGCATTTATGGATCTGGAGAAGGCATATGATAGAGTTGATAGAGATGCTCTGTGGAAGGTATTAAGAATATATGGTGTGGGAGGTAAGTTGTTAGAAGCAGTGAAAAGTTTTTTATCGAGGATGTAAGGCATGTGTAGGTGTAGGAGGAGAGGAAAGTGATTGGTTCTCAGTGAATGTTGGTTTGCGGCAGTGGTGCGTGATGTCTCTATGGTTGTTTAATTTGTTTATGGATGGGGTTGTTAGGGAGGTGAATGCAAGAGTTTTGGAAAGAGGGGCAAGTATGAAGTCTGTTGTGGATGAGAGAGCTTGGGAAGTGAGTCAGTTGTTGTTCGCTGATGATACAGCACTGATGGCTGATTCGGGTGAGAAACTGTAGAAGCTGGTGACTGAGTTTGGTAAAGTTAGTGAAAGAAGAATGTTGAGAGTAAATGTGAATAAGAGCAAGGTTATTAGGTACAGTAGGGTTGAGGGACAAGTCAACTGGGAGGTAAGTTTGAATGGAGAAAAACTGGAGGAAGTGAAGTGTTTTAGATATCTGGGAGTGAATTTGGCAGCGGATGGAACCATGGAAGCGGAAGTGAATCATAGGGTGGGGGAGGGGGCGAAAGTTTTGGGAGCGTTGAAAAATGTGTGGAAGTCGAGAACGTTATTTTGGAAAGCAAAAATGGGTATGTTTGAAGGAATATTTATTCCAGCAATGTTATATAGTTGCAAGGCGTGGGCTATAGATAGAGTTGTGCGAGGGAGGATGGATGTGCTGAAAATGAGATGTTCGAGGACAATATGTGGTGTGAGGTGGTTTGATCGAGTAAGTAATGAAAGGGTAAGAGAGATGTGTGGTAATGAAAAGAGTGTGGTTGAGAGAGCAGAAGAGGGTGCTTTGAAATGGTTTGGTCCCATGGAGAGAATGTCTGAGGAAAGATTGACCAAGAGGATATATGTGTCAGAGGTGGAGGGAACGAGAAGTGGGAGACCAAATTGGAGGTGGAAAGATGGAGTGAAAAAGATTTTGAGTGATCTGGGCCTGAACATGCAGGAGGGTGAAAGGCGTGCAAGGAATGGAGTGAATTGGAACGATGTGGTATACTGGGGTCGACGTGCTGTCAAAGGATTGAACCAGGGTAAGTGAAGCCTAACCTAACCTAACCTAACCATGGAATGTTCTGTGGGGCCTGGATGTGGAAAGGGAGCTGTGGTTTCGGTGCATTATTACATGACAGCTAGAGACTGAGTGTGAACGACTGTGGCCTTTGTTGTCTTTTCCTAGCGCTACCTCGCGCTCATGAGGGGGGAGAGGGTTGTTATTTCATGTGAGGCGGGGTGGCGATGGTAATGAATAAAGGCAGACAGTATGAATTATGTACATGTGTATATATGTATATGTCTGTGTGTGTATATATATGTATACGTTGAGATGTATAGGTATGTATATTTGCTTGTGTGGACATGTATGTATATACATGTGTATGTGGGCGGGTTAGGCCATTCTTTCGTCTGTGTCCTTGCGCTACCTTGCTAACGGGGGAGACAGTAACAAAGCAAAATTAAAAAAAGAAATAAATATACATATTTATTTATATTGGTTGTCTGCCGTGTCTCGCCATTGGGGACAAGGACCGCAGATGGAATGTCCTACATTGTTCCTATGTATATGTAGGTTTTAGTAAATATCATAATTGACATTTCTTGTAGAATATATAGTTTTAGATCTCTAAAAACAAAACGATAATTATTTCCATGATAACCCGAGTTTTGGAATGAGTTAAACATATATGAAGAAGAACCATCACCATCTGAGAGTTTTGAAAGGCAGCGACGAGTGAAATATAAACAGATGTATTGGCGGGAGTCTTGTTTCTTGTCAGCTACATGAATGAAAAACTAGAAAATTGACTTGTATTATATTGTATTAGTGAAATTAGGTAAGACAGAAATTTCTGTATAAAAACAGTGGTGTCATTTTCTAGGTTAAAAGATCCAGTTTATCTCATCGTAATTAATTTTGTGAGAGTGAATTTGGCAATAAAGTTCCCCCCGGGAATATCACAAAGTATATTCAAGTACTCGCTTTTAATGCGGTTCTCAATGTTGATATTAAATGACTGTTTTTCAGTGTTGGTGGAATGTTTTGTGAATGTAATTGTGGAACATTAATATTTCATCAAACTATTGAAATATGTAGAGTGTTATGTTTATCAGGAAAATGTAGTTATGTAGTGTGACAGTATCAGTATCTCTTAAGAGACGATTTAGCATCCGCGGTAAGCAATATTTATCTCATTATTTGCTGAAATAACGTCATGTCCATTGCTGAGCAGGATAATTCCGTCAGATGTCGGCAGAATACAGACCAAGCGGCTTTGGCATCCTCAGAAGCAGAGGAATGTAATGCTAATTCTGTATACTGTCCGCTGGTTGAAGTATTCATAGATTCGCTGAAAGTTTTCTGTTTGTAGAATAATACCACATTTACCCCTTATATGCATAAACCTTACGACCGTCACCATATTTAGAATCATTTGCTAACATTTAATATTTCAAATCATGTAACAGCTTTTTTATTTTATAAACACTAGAATAGTATTATACAACTCAATAGCCAGCTATTTGCATGGAAGAATCTCATGGAAAGTAAATGCCCAGCTTATATCTGCATTTTTCATACCTTTGGATATTGGGTGATTTTGTTCTGCATTACTTATGTAGTGTTAGAGGATACACTAACAGCTGTGGAGAATGAATTTGAACATTATGTTGTATTGAATGTTTTAGAAATAAGTGAGAGTTGTGTAACGAATCTGTATTAGGAAAGAATTTTTTTTATGTAGAGGTAAAACACTTGTAAGAAATCAATAGAACCCCTGAAAATCTCACGAAATTCCCCTTAGCAATTGAGACTTACCTTAATATTCAATATTCAATTGATACATACCAGTCATACCTTTGATTGAAAATCACTCGGATGCTGTTGAATGTCTGGAAACAGCAAGCAATCCCCAGTAGCATGTGAATTAAGTATCTTACATTCATCAACAAAGATCTTTGCTGTGTGGTCATCATCTGCAGATGAAGATCATTACCATGTAATCAACATCCACAGATGAAAATCTTCACATTGAAGATCCTTGTCATAATTTCAAGGATATGTTCTGGATTAGGTTAGGGAGGTGAGTGCATATGGATGATGAATGCTTCCACTAGATAAGTGCTCCCAGTTACTGTGCACATACAGTGGGGAGGAAAATGTGCAGTTCGTGTTGATGTTGCCTCACTTGCCATTTTATTCTTAAAAGTGGTGATTAGCACTATACATATGCAGGACCCATAGAAAAGTCTTGAATTGTTTTGCCTTAACAGATTTTCAACTTCTCTTTCATTTTTCTCCCCATTATCATTGTACCTCATAAGTGTAGAAGTACTGTTGTATTTTCTAATTGTAATGCATTTCATTTATCTTTTCATTGTGTTGGAATATCATATGCTTTTGCTTCTGATCAGCTTTTATACTTAACACTTACTTATTTTCACAGTGCTGATTTGTGTGTTTGTACAAGTTTGTCATGCTATCTTCTCAGCATTTTTGTGTAGAAGTGCCTGTTATCGATTGGTACTTGGCAACTTTCTTGCATAGCACCTACATTTTCTCAAAGAACAATAGTTTTGCATAACTTTCCATTTTGCTTTTGGATTTCTTTGAATTTCAGTGAATACCTCATTTTATTTAGGTCAGTACTGTTCATAACTTTTCCCCTTAATATGAGAAATGGCTCATCTTTCTTTGGGGAGACTACCCTGCTCCTTGTCCTCCAAGGGATTATTTAATTTGGTAAAAGTTAGTCTTAGCATACGTGGCTGCTGGAGGAGGGTGGCAGCCCAGCCTCTGGATTGGGTTTCTGCTGTGGCAGCCAGCTCGGTTTTTTGGAAAGTAGGCAGAGTGGGGTAGTTTACTTTTTATTCCCTGACTTCTTTCTCCTTGCAGTTGATGCACTTTTATTGCACTAGCTCATCTCATGTAAGTTTATTGCTAAAACATCTTGAAGAATGTTTTTCTTCACAGATCCCCACACCAAGGTGACTTAGCATGGTAGGTTGTAGTTGTGTGGTTCTATCTTTGAAGGTTGTAGGTAATAAGGAGAACGTGCTGAGCCTGCCTTTCTAGAAAGGTCATACCTCCTAGGAAAAATATATGAAGGTAGAGTTTCAAAGCTTAGTAGTGTAGGGAAAGAAACACATAACAGTGTCTTACTCTTGAATTGTTTGCTGCCACACAGTAGTTATGGTACAGTGGCTTGCAAAGTTTTATGTGGTCTAGATGATGGTGTGGGCTACAAGCAACTGGCTCTTGGAGGAAGAAACTTAAATGATAAGTGTAAACTACGGAAGGAAATTGGAGACATTAGTCTTATTTAATGAATGAAGTGGGAAAAGTGTTGTTACTGGTGTGAAAGTTATTGTTCATTTTTACATGCTGCATGACTTAAGGATGTGTGAATGAATGTTAGAGACTGTTTGCTCTGCATTTGCCCCCATGTAAATGGGGATGGATTTAAAGGTAATCAGTAAGTAATGTTAAAACACCCTTTGCTTCAGATATCAAAGATGACTCCACTGAAGCAAATTTTCTCAGACTCTCAGCGGACGGTGGTATCTCATCCCATATTGGTGAAAAAGATGTTGAAGATATACTTAAAGGTATGTTTTGTATTTTTTGTTCCTCTTGATTTTAGGATTTTGATTTTCTTTTTGTCTATGGGAATTATAGGCAATGGCCATGATCTCATCAGTAGATATACCTCTGGACATAACTTAGGAATTCATGGGTTTGTGACTCCTTATTTGAATTCCATATTGATAATAGGATAATCATATAAACTTTCCTATCCCAAGCAGTATCATCACTATTTGTTTGTCACAAGCACCTGAGAAATAACTTCTGTGTGATTTTGGTTGAATCTAACAGTGTAACTCCATTTCTTGGTGCTTGACTAGAGATAGTTGGTAATATATTATGAATACTGAATGTGATTACACCATATTTTTAATGCTTTGGTTAAGTATGTCTGAATTTTATTACATTTTGCAAGATCACTCTTTGTTAATGCTCAACCCGTGTTCAAAAGTGGAACCATACTTTCCTTATTAACTGAAGTTGCTGTGGGCAACATTAAATGGTTTTGTGAAATGTCTTGTTTTGATCAGATTTGGTATGATGACATCTTTGATCCCAGGCACAGGTTGTACTTTCCATTTGTTGATTCCTAGCTTAGATTTTAACCTGCTGACTGATGAAATCCCTAATATCGGATGCTCTGCCTCCAGTTGACTGCACTTGGGGTGTTAATTAATCAGAGTTCACTTACTGGCATCTTAGAGGGTATTTCCATGTATTAGTTCTTACTTTTTCCCCACTTTAGTAGCCATAATCATCACAATATGGAGGTGTGCAATATAACAGTTTTGCCTTGTGCCAATCATACAAGAAAACCCAAATTATTACGTCGACTTAATAGGTACGCTTGACTTGGACAGTTCAGAGGTGAATGATAGTGGATGAAGTGGTCATAGTTATCACAAGAATGTGGAAGAATGAAGGTAGGAGGAAGAGCAGCATGATATTGTGATCAGTAATGGTGATTATGATAATGGTTCAAATGTGAGGAGAGTAGGTGGTGGTAAAAGGAAGTGGCGCTGTTGCGTAGGCCATCTGTCTCGGGGTCAGTGTGTTCACATTCTTAAAAAACTTAATGTACAATTAGTATTCAAATATGACAACACCATCAAGAAAGCCCTCATCAAAAATAGCCAATCAAATAATACAGGTGTTTATAAAGTTCTGTGTAAAGACTGTAGTTATTTTTATTTTGGACAGTTGGGGAAAGATTTGGAGACTAGGATCACAGAACATGAGTATAGTGTTAGGATAGCCCAACAGAGCAATGGCTTATTTCAACATAAAGCTGCTTTTGATCACCATATCAACAGGGAAGGAGCTAAGACCATAGCTAAATCAAATTGTTTCAGTGAAAGAAATGTAATTGAATCATGTTTGATCTCTGGCACATTTGATCATAATGTAAATATGTAATTTGATCATTTTGAATTTGATAAACTGTTAACTGAAATAATTATGAAGAAGTATCCACCAGATTAACCCTGTCCACACACCATGGAAGGAGAGAAAGTTCAGACATCAAGTAACATCATTAGTGCCCACCTGCTCGATAAGGGTATTAATGAAGCCCTCCTCACTGCTACCTCTGTGTTTTTTAATACTTCCACATTTACATCTCACTCACTCCGTCTGAGGATATGATAAATGAAAGTACTCATCATTTCTTATTTTCTCTTTCTGGTGGTAATTGTGCATATAGCTCTTCATGGTGAAGTGAAGGTTTTGCAAATACATATTTGTTTCATGTACTGATAACCAACAATTATGTAGAATTCTTAATATTTTGCAAGGACTGATGTTAATTAATTGACACTTCATCACTTCATGGTAGACTGGTTATCTGAGACTGTCACCTATTTAATGAATTTTTAATGAGCACTGCTTATATATGAATTTTTGATGTTGGAAGAATGCATTTATTTTAAAGTCTGATAGGTGGTATTTCTATCTTTTCAGGGTGATTTTGATTCATTTGTGGAAGAATTCACAAGATTGTTGAGAAAATCTCTTATTCATGGGGACAAGCAACCTGCAGTTGAGAGAACTTTAAACTTTGTTGCAAAATTCGCCACAACAAAAAAGGGTGAACATGAACAAAAAGATGAGCTAGAAGGAAGGGAAGAGGAAGAAGAGGAAGAAGCAGATCCTTTTCTTGTAAACCTTATTCAGTTTCTTTTGAATGTAAGGAATTTATTATATTCATCCTGTTTCCTTATCTTTTGTCTTTTCAGTCATAGATATACTTAATGCAAGGAAGCCCATGGGCATGATTTGAGTGGTTCCTTGATCATTTTGGACAAATAGAATAAAAGTAGAATAAAAGCACCCGAAGTGGCCTTGAATGCTCCAATCATTCTTATTCAATGTATCCCATGCTGTCCTTTCACCCTCCCATGTGTTCAGACCCTGACTACTCAAAATATTTTTCAGTCCATCCTTTCATTTCCAATTTGGTCTCCTCTTTCCCCTTTTCCCCTCCACCTTGGGCAAATATATCGTCTTTCATTCTCTTCAAATGTGTAAATCATTTCATTAGACCCCCTTCATCTCCTGACCACTCTCTTCTTATTACCTTACTTCTCTCTTACCCTTTTATTACTTGTTGCATCAAACCATGTCACACCCCATATTCTCAAACTTTTCATCTTCAACATGTCCACTGTCCATCTTATCAGAACAGTAATCTTAATAAAACTAGCTTTGTATGGCTTTCTCTGTACTTCTGAATAAGAAACTAATTTTTCTTCATACTTGACCACCATTTCTGTGTTAACAAGGTAGTGCCAGGAAACAGGTGAAGAAAGATATCCACTCACATACATATATCTATCTATCTGTATATATTTATTGATTTATTATACTTAATCGCCATCTCCCGCATTAGCGAGGAAGTGCAAGGAAACAGATGAAAAGAATGGCCCAACCCACCCACATACATATGTATATACATACATAAACACTTACACATGCACATATACATACCTATACATTTCAACGTATACATACATATACATTCACCGACATATATATATATATATATATATACACATGTTATTTATTTATTCACTTATTTATTTTGCTTTGTCGCTGTCTCCCTGGGGATGGGGAGAAAGAATACTTCCCACGCATTCCTCACGTGTCGTAGAAGGCGACTAAAGGGGACGGGAGCGGGGGGACTAGAAACCCTCCCCTCCTTGTATTTTAACTTTCTAAAAGGGGAAACAGAATATACACATGTACATATTCATATTTGCTGCCTTCATCCATTCCTGTCGCCACCCAGCCACACATCTAAAAGATTTTGAGCGATCAGGGGTTGAGCATACAGGAGGGTAAAAGGCATGCAAGGAATACAGGGAATTGGAATGGTGTAGTATACCGGGGTCAATGTGCTGTCAGTGGATTGAACCAGGGCATTTGAAGTGTCTGGGGTAAACCATGGAAAGGTCTGTGGGGCCTGGATGTGGCAAGGGAGCTGTGGTTTCTAATGCATTGCATATGACAGCTAGAGACTGAGTGTGAACGAATGTGGCCTTTTTTGTCTTTTCCTGGCGCTTCCTCGCTGAAGGGGGGAGGATGCTGTTGCAAGTGTGGCGGGGTGGCGACAGGAGTGGATGAAGGCAGCACGTGTGAATATGTACATGTGTATATATGTGTATCTCTGTGTATGTATATGTATTTATGCATTGAAATGTATATGTATGTATATAGTGGAATGTATATGTATGTATATATGTATGTATGAGTGTTTGTGTATATACATGTGTATGTGGATGGGTTGGGCCATTCCTCGACTGTTTCCTTGCGCCACCTCGCTGACGCGGGAGACAGCGATTAAGTATAATAATAGATTTTTTTTCATACTATTCGCCATTTCCCACATTAGCAAGGTAGCGTTAAGAACAGAGGACTGAGCCTTTGCGGGAATATCCTCACTTGGCCCCCTTCTCTGTTTCTGTCTCCCACATATATACATACCTATACTTTTCAACTTATACATACATACACAGACATATACATATATACACATGTACATAATTTATACTTGCTGCCTTTATTCATTCCCGTCGCCACCCCGCCACATATGAAATGACAACTCCCTCCCCCGCATGCGCACGAGGTAGTGCTAGGATAAGACAACACAGGTCACATTCGTTCACACTCAGTCTCTAGCTGTCATGTATAAGGCACTGAAACCACAGCTCCCTTTCCACATCCAGGCCCCACAAAAATTTCCTGAACATGCAGGAGGATGAGAGGCATGCAAGGAATAGAGTGAATTGGAACAACATGGTATACTGGGGTTGACGTGCTGTCAATGGATTGAACCAGGGCATGTGAAGCGTCTAGGGAAAACCATGGAAAGTTCTGTGGGGCCTGGAAAAGGAGCTGTGGTTTCGGTGCATTATTGCATGACAGCTAGAGACTGAGTGTGAACGATTATGGCCTTTGTTGTCTTTTCCTAGGGCTACCTCGTGCACATGCGGGGGGAGGGGGCTGTTATTTCATGTGTGGCGGGGTGGCGATGGAAATGAATAAAGGCAGACAGTATGAATTATGTACATGTGTATAAAAGTATATGTTTGTGTGTATACATTGAGATGTATAGGTATGTATATTTGTGTGTGTGGACGTGTATGTATATACATGTGTATGTGGGTGGGGTGGGCCGTTCTTTCGTCTGTTTTCTTGCGCTACCCCGCTAACGTGGGAGACAGCGACAAAGTAAAATGAATAAATAATATATATCTTTTTCTTTTTCATTCATATTATTCGCCATTTCCCGCATTAGCGAGGTAGCGTTAAGAACAGAGGACTGGGCCTTTAAGGGTATATCCTTACCTGGCCCCCTTCTCTGTTCCTTCTTTTGGAAAATTAAAAAAAAGCGAGAGGGGAGGATTTTCAGCCCCCCGCTCCCTCCCCTTTTAGTCACCTTCTATGACACGCAGGGAATATGTGGGAAGTATTCTTTCTCCCCTATCCCTAGGGATAGGGGAGATTTATGTGCTGAAAAAGGACTGCTGATTGGGAATACCTGGTTTAAAAAGAGAGACATACATAAGTATACGTATGTAAGTAGGAGAGATGGCCAGAGAGCGTTATTGGATTACGTGTTAATTGATAGGCGCGGGAAAGAGAGACTTTTGGATGTTAATGTACTGAGAGGTGCAACTGGAGGGATGTCTGATCATTATCTTGTGGAGGCGAAAGTGAAGATTTGTAGAGAACTTCAGAAAAGAAGAGAGAATGTTGGGGTGAAAAGAGTGGTGAGAGTAAGTGAGCTTGGGAAGGAGGCTTGTGTGAGGAAGTACCAGGAGAGACTGAGTACAGAATGGAAAAAGGTGAGAACAAAGGATGTAAGAGGAGAGGGGGAGGAATGGGATGTATTTAGGGAAGCAGTGATGGCTTGCGCAAAAGATGCTTGTGGCATGAGAAGCGTGGGAGGTGGGTTGATTAGAAAGGGTAGTGAGTGGTGGGATGAAGAAGTCAGATTATTAGTGAAAGAGAAGAGAGAGGCATTTGGACGATGTTTGCAGGGAAATAATGCACATGAGTGGAAGATGTATAAAAGAAAGAGGCAGGAGGTCAAGATGTGTAAAAGAGGGCAGATGAGAGCTTGGGTGAGAGAGTACCATTAAATTTTAGGGAGAATAAAAAGATGATTTGGAAGGAGGTAGATATTGTGTAAGACAAGGGAACAAATGGGAACTTCATTGAAGGGGGCTAATGGGGAGGTGATGACAAGTAGTGGTGATGTGAGAGGGAGGTGGAGTGAGTATTTTGAAGGTTGAATGTGTTTGATGATAGAGTGGCAGATATAGGGTGTTTTGGTCGAGGCAGTGTGCAAAGTGAGAGGGTTAGGGAAAATGATTTGGTAAACAGAGAAGAGGTAGTAAAAGCTTTGCGGAAGATGAAAGTCAGCAAGGCAGCGGGTTTGGATGGTATTGCAGTGGAATTTATTTAAAAACGGTATGACTGTATTGTTGACTGGTTGGTAAGGTTATTTAATGTATGTATGACTCATGGTAAGGTGCCCTAGGATTGGCGGAATGCTTGCATAGTGCCATTTTACAAAGGCAAAGGGGATAAAAGTGAGTGCTCAGATTACAGAGGTATAAGTTGAGTATTCCTTGGATATTATATGGGAGGGTATTGATTGAGAGGGTGAAGGCATATACAGAGCATCAGATTGGGGAAGAGCAGTGTGGTTTCAGAAGTGGTAGAGGACGTGTGGATCAGGTGTTTGCTTTGAAGAATGTATGTGAGAAATACTTAGAAAAGCAAATGGATTTGTATGTTGCATTTATGGATCTGGAGAAGTCATGATAGAGTTGATAGAGATGCTCTGTGGAAGGTGTTAATAATATATGGTGTGGGAGGCAAGTTGTTAGAAGCAGTGAAAAGTATTTATCGAGGATTTAAGGCATGTGTACATGTAGGAAGAGAGGAAAGTGACTGGTTCTCAGTGAATGTAGGTTTGTGGCAGGGGTGTGTGATGTCTCCATGGTTGTTTAATATGTTTATGGATGGGGTTGTTAGGGAGGTGAATGCAAGAGTTTTGGAAAGAGGGGCAAGTATGCAGTCTGTTGTGGATGAGAGAGCTTGGGAAGTGAGTTAGTTGTTGTTCGCTGATGATACAGCGCTGGTGGCTGATTTGTGTGAGAAACTGCAGAAGCTGGTGACTGAGTTTGGTAAAGTGTGTGAAAGAAGAAAGTTGAGAGTAAATGTGAATAAGAGCAAGGTTATTAGGTACAGTAGGGTTGAGGGACAAGTCAGTTTGGAGGTAAGTTTGAATGGAGAAAAACTGGAGGAAGTGAAGTGTTTTAGATGTCTGGGAGTGGATCTGGCAGCGGATGGAGCCATGGAAGCAGAAGTGAATCATAGGGTGGGGGAGGGGGCGAAAATCCTGGGAGCGTTGAAGAATGTGTGGAAGTCGAGAACATTATCTCGTAAAGCATAAATGGGTATGTTTGAAGGAATAGTGGTTCCAACAATGTTGTATGGCTGCGAGGCATGGGCTATGGATAGAGTTGTGCGCAGGAGGGTGGATGTGCTGGAAATGAGATGTTTGAGGACAATATGTGGTGTGAGGTGGTTTGATCGAGTAAGTAACGTAAGGGTAAGAGAGATGTGTGGAAATAAAAAGAGCGTGGTTGAGAGAGCAGAAGAGGGTGTTTTGAAATGGTTTGGGCACGTGGAGAGAATGAGTTAGGAAAGATTGACCAAGAGGATATATGTGTCAGAGGTGGAGGGAACGAGAAGTGGGAGACCAAACTGGAGGTGGAAAGATGGAGTGAAAAAGATTTTGAGTGATTGGGGCTTGAACATGCAGGAGGGTGAAAGGCGTGCAAGGAATAGAGTGAATTGGAAGGATGTGGTATACTGGGGTCGACGTGATGTCAATGGATTGAACCAGGGCATGTGAAGCGTCTGAGGTAAGCCATGGAAAGTTCTGTGGGGCCTGGATGTGGAAAGGGAGCTGTGGTTTCTGTGCATTATTACAAGACAGCTAGAGACTGAGTGTGAACGAATATGGCCTTTGTTGTCTTTTCCTAGCGCTACCTCGCACACATGAGGGGGGAGGGGGCTGTTATTCCATGTGTGGCGGGGTGGTGATGGGAATAAATAAAGGCAGAAAGTATGAATTATGTACATGTGTATATATGTATATGTCTGTGTGTGTATATATATGTGTACATTGAGATGTATGGGTATGTATATTTGCGGGTGTGGACGTGTATGTATATACATGTGTATGTGGGTGGGTTGGGCCATTCTTTCGTCTGTTTCCTTGCGCTACCTCGCTAATGCGGGAGACAGCAGCAAAGCAAAATAAATACAATAAATAGATATATATGTATGTATGTATGTATGTATGTATGTATGTATTAAAAGCCATGGTGACATCACACATCCCTGCCTCACACTTACATGTGTAACAAAACTTTTGCTTAACTCTCCTTCCACTCATACACATCCATTTTCTTCTCAGATCCATAAAAGCCGCATAGAACTTCTTACTTTTTGCTAGATGCATTTCTGTGGTCATCTTTACCTCAAAAATCTGATCCACACATATGCTATCTTTCCCTAAAACCCCATTGCTCTTCACTTGTTCTGCAATCAGTCGCTTCCAGAACTCCATCTGTCGACGCCTTTGCATGCTTTTTTCCTAGTTTACATAATAGACTTTTTCCTGTAATTGCTGCATAGATCCTTAGCCCCTTTTCTTTTAAATATTGGAATAATAAAGCTTTCACCAAATCCTCATTCACAGTATTTTGTTTCTATGCTAAATTGCATATCAGATGCATTCACTCTTATCACACTTTCTCCTCCATACTTCAGCATTTCAGCTGTAATTCCATCCACTCCTGGTGCCTTTCCTACCTTCAACCTCATTATTGCCATTCTTATCTCTTTTTGCTATCAGCCCTTGCACTTGTATCCTCTTCCTTCCACCCTCCATACCCATGCATGTAGCATCTACTGCATCTCCTCCCACGTTCATTGGTTCTTCAGAATACTCTTTCCATCTTCCTTTCACTTTCTCCTTTTGATTCAGCAACTCCCCTTCCTTACTTTGCACATCAACATTTCTACTCTTACATCCACCTCTATCCTTTTTCGCCTTCCAGTATAGTTTCTTATTATCCTGAAACTTTTCTCTTAACTTTCTTCCAAAATCTTCACCTATCTTTCTTTGCACTCCTCTGTCAGCTTCTTGACATGTTGCTTACATATTTTGTATTTTTCCCTCCTCCTTGCTGAACTTCTACTGGTACATTCTTATTGAGTAATCTACCATATGCCTTTTTCTTCCTGTCAGCAGCATTTCTAATCTCTGCCGTCATCATCATGCCATCATGCATTGCTCTCTTTTACCCTTATGTCTCATGACCTTGTATCTAACTACTAATTATACAACCTTTAAAAGTATTTCTCTAAACATTTTAAACACCTCATTCACACATGACTGCATCCCTACATTCACTGCACTTCTATCTAAGCTTTCAGTTACCTTCCTATCATACTCCTTGCATTTTTTCTGATTCGTCTTCTTGCTTGCCAACAGTCATACCTCTCCATTCTTCCTTACATCATAGCTCCACTTCTCCCTGATCCTCATCCCCACAAGAACTGCACAATGGTCAGAGTCTCCATAGAATCCTCTCACAACTAGCATCTAGCATAGCCTCTCTCAGCCTTTCATCCACTGCCACATAGTCATTCAAAGTCTTTTGCTCTTCTCTTCCATCATTCCTCATCCAGATATATCTGTGGATCATCTTGTGCTGAAAAAAGGGGTTTGCAAGGAATAAACCCCTCTCAGCACAAATATCCACAAGATAGCTTCCATTCTCATTTACTCCAGGCACTCCCCATTTACCAACTATCTCAACCTTGCTGAACCTAATAACCTTGCTTTTATTGACATTCACTCTCAACTTTCTCCTTTCACACACTCTTCCAAACTCAGTCTTCAGCTTCTGCAGTTTCTCACTCTAATCAGCCACCCAGTGCTGTATCATTGGTAAACAACTGACTCACTTCCCAGGCCCTATCTCCAAGACTTGAATTTACCTCCCTCACCTGTCCATCCATAAACAAATTAAGCAACCATAGTGACATCACACACTCTTGCCATAGACCGACCTTTACTGGAAGCCATTCTTTTTCCTGTCTTCCTATACGCACTTATGCCTTACACCCTTGATGAAAACTCTGCTTCTAGAAGCTTACCTCCCCCACCATATATTCTTCATACCTTCCACAAGTCATCTCTATCAATCCAGTTGTAAGCCCTCTCCAAGTCCATAAATATATTTCAGTTGATGTGGACTTTTGTCCATGATTGGAGCCTTCAACATTAAAGAATGCCAAAATTATCCATCCATTGGTATATTTTGTACTCATTTAAAAAATGTATAATTTTTATATGCAGTGTATTTTTGACTGTTGAACCATGTTTTAAAATCATCTTTTATCGGAGAAGTGCAGGGAAGAGTTAAGTAAAGATGTTTGAGCTTACATGAGTATGCAGCTTCAGGTACATTTACCTCCTTGGCTGGGAAATAGGAATGTCTTAGAGAGCTGATATCAGGATGATTGTTTTAATCTTTTTATTCTGATGCATGAATTCTTTTATGATAAAATAGGTAGTTTACTTATTTCAACAGTAAGCAGTGTGGTTTCACCATTTTACTTTGCCACATCTGTGAGCTGCTTGAAACATTTGGCAGGCCAGATCTGGCCTGTGGGCCATAG
This sequence comes from Panulirus ornatus, assembly GCF_036320965.1. Taxonomy (NCBI): domain Eukaryota; kingdom Metazoa; phylum Arthropoda; class Malacostraca; order Decapoda; family Palinuridae; genus Panulirus; species Panulirus ornatus. Next base: position 64,295,567 of record NC_092233.1, read on the forward strand.
TTTAGGGAACCCTTGATTTACATGTTTGATTTATGCCAGTTTTAGAGTAACATGCTTGAAACATTTACACATGTTTTTAGTTTACTTGAGCTGCCTCCAAACAGCTTGAGCCCCATAAAAGGCTTTAGTCTTGAGATATATGATTGATTATGTGAGACTTTTTATTTTACAGAATCATGAAGCATGTAATCGGGCTGTCCGTTTCCGCGTTTGTCAGCTGATTAACAAAATCCTTAACCACATGGGTGAAGAAGCTGTCATTGATGATGATTTGTACAACAATATCTATGACACCATGTTACACCGGCTACAGGACAAAGTACCTATAGTCAGAGTCCAGGCTGTTTTAGCTCTGGCACGACTACAGGATCCACGCAATAAGGAATGTCCTGTAATAAAAGGTAATCATATACATATAGGGTTATGACTAAAATGGGTAGGGTTGAATTAGTTGGGTGTGGATATGGCAGCAGGTTGAACCATTTCTTCAGATGCTGAGGGAAACATTCAGACCATACAGATATGCCGTGCGGAGTTAGGACTGTAAAGGTTTACCTGACTCAGATTTTTTAGAAAATTTTCCCTTTGTGGAACTTTTTAAGAGATATTTTTGTTATTTTACAGTCAACATTTCCACCTCTTGTTTCACTTCCAGTATTGTGCTGCATTGCAGGCAACGCAAATGTTCTTTGGAGCACCCTTTTAGTTTTTGTTTTTTACTCCAATTGCTTGAATGTATTTGTCTATTCCTTTTTTTTTTTTATATCTTGTAGCTTATCGCTACCATCTGGCTATGGATCCCAATCCTGATGTTCGTCGTGCAGTGCTAACAAACACAGCAATCACATTCCAAACTCTGCCAGACATTTTGGAGCGTACTCGTGATGTTCGTGATCTTGTTCGGCGTCAGGTAAGTATTGTTGAGGTATGAACAGAAGCCCTATAGGTAGTCGTTGGGAGGCAGCCAATGACTGGGGGGGGGGGGATATTACTAGTACTACCTGCGGGATATCAAGAGGGTTAGTGACAGCTGCCTAGTGAGTCAGCATTTCACTGGTTGTCAAGTTACACCCCTCTGGCCTAGGTAGCTGTCTTTTCTTTCTGCCTCACTTGCATATGGACTACTAGCATTCTGTTTACAAACATACAATGTCTCCTTGTCATATGTAACACTTGACAAAATGTAATTCACACCTCATTTTTGTTAGCCTTGCCTTCCCTGCCTTTTGGCAAAATGGTAGGAGCAGTAGCTAGAAGTAGTAGGTAGTGAACATTTAGGCAGGAGCTTTAGGTAGAGACATTAGATAGAAGTAGTCATTAGGAGCAAAAGTTAGGAGCCTCCGCAAACACTGCGCTAGAGTTGCCCTTTCCCTGTGGCCTGTTGTGGGTGAGGCACTGAGGCACTAAAGGCAGAGAATGGCTCTGGAGTTCACTAGTTATGGAGACTCTATTGCCACAGCCACCCTCTTGAGGGAGTTCCAGTTGGAACAGGCATCAGAGATATAGATAGATGGATAGTTAGAACAGAAGCCCTTTAGAGCTGATTGCATTTATTTTGGATTGAGAGTTGCACATACCGTACTTGTGTTTTCACTGTATATGAACAGGAAAAGGGAGGTGCACAATAATGACAGATTATAGATGTACTGAGAAAGTATGTGTTTAATATGATTTTTTTGGCAAGAATATTTTCTGAGATAACAAGTAATGACTCATTGTCATCAAGTGATGATTTTGAAATAGTCATGATAATTGATTACATTTATTGCTGCATACTAAATTGATTATGATATTTTCAGGCATATCATGTAATCTCCCAGAAGGTGCACGTAAAATCTTTAACAATTGCTCAGAGGGTACGGCTTATCTCAGAAGGACTTAAGGATCGTAGTGACATGGTGCGAAGGTGTGTGGAAAAAACTCTGATACAATCATGGTTGCGTATGGTAAATGGTAGCGTGCTGGATCTGCTTACATGTCTTGATGTTGAGGCCTCAGTTACTGAGGCAGAACTGGCTTTAAAGACCATTTTTCGTGATGTACCATATTCTGATCTCATTGATAACTTTGGAATTGTCAAGGAGGAACGTGTTGTAAACCTAGATGAACTTCAACCGGAATCTGCACTCTATTGGCGTTGTCTTGCTGAACACCTGCAGTAAGATAATCAATGATTTGTACTTTCACTCTTATATTGTAAATCTACTGGTTCTCATCATTAACCCATTGGTCAGTAATGAAAATCTACCAGATGATATCTTTATTTGTGTGAAACATATGCATTATTCATTCATGTAATGAAATGCATTGATTTTGAAAAGGAAATCAACACAGTTGTATGATAATTTCATTTTTTAGGAATGAGGGAGCAGAGGATGCTCTGGAAATTATACTTCCTGAATTGACACACTTCTGCTCATATGTACATAAATATGTAATGATGGAACTGATGGACACTGGAGATGAACAAGAGGTAGCTGTTCGTTGTATGGAGCGAGAGTTCGTCACCAATCAGCTTGTTTCCATGACAATGCTCTATGATCTTGCTGATGAGGTAATATTAGGGAATATAGAGTACCTTTTCTTTCATGGCATCAGTGATGAATTAGTACTAAATTCTTCAGATATCCAGTTTGATTTTGTTTAGAATATTGTCAGAGTAATACAGCTCTTGTATTTATCATTTTAATGCTATAAGGTTGGGCGTCGTTCTTTGGACCAGCTGGTGAGAACTCTTTTGGTGTCAGACAAGGTGGGAGAGTCCTTGGTAAAGGGTCTTGTGGAAGTATTTGCAAAGCTTCATTCACCTGTCACACGAGTTAACCAGCTAGCTGAAATTATTTCTGAAGTGCGAGATCCTGTATGCAAAACAGTTGAGCGGCCACTGACTGATGAGGAGAAGCGGAAAAGGAAGTTGCAGGTAGGGTTGATTAGTTGTTCTTCATTATGCAAAGAAGTTGGCATTTATATTATTAATATCATGCAGATAATATTACTAAGGCCTTGGGGTCTAGTGGGAATATACAGTTTTATATTCTTAGCAGTGCATGTCTTATATACAATTAACACTTCTTTGGCTGTTGTTTGAAAATAGCTGTATAAGTATGTGGCATGGCTAACATGGCTTGATATGCATTTCACTGGGTATAAAAACAGCTTTTGTCATAGGTAATTTAAGTTGGAAGTGTTTTAGAGTTACACATGACTTTACTGATATTTATTCAGGATGTTTAGTATGCTTATATCTAAGAATTTTTGAGTTAATGTTTTTGCAGCATTGTGAATGTAGGAAATATGAATTATTGGATTACTAGTTTAGAGTATATGGAGATGCAGATGGATTCTGCCTCACATCTGGTAACCAGAAGGGTACTTGTTGACGGTTGAAATGTTTAATCAGAAGTTTCCTTTATTTATGCAGATTCAATTGTTTATCTCTTTATCATTTGACTGTGATGCCATTTACATGGAGTAGATCAAGTAGGTAGTAGTAGTAGTTGATAGGGAAGTATTTTACCAGTACTGCCCATCTGGGTATTGGGAGGATTAGTGATGGCTGCATAGTGAGCCAGCACTTCAGTGGTTGTCAAGGTACATTCTCGTGATCCAGGCAGCTATTTTTCTTTTTACTTCACCTGCATGTGTATATTGCCCATTTACCCTTTTTAAAGCCTTTGTTTTTGCATATCTCACATATCTTGATGGATATGAATGTATGCCATAAAGTCTACTGTAAACATTCACATGATATCTTATCTTCTCTCAATCTGGGTTAAACTGCAGCACATAATGTAGTTCAACAGCATTAGGTAGAAGTAGTAGGTAGACACATTAGGTAGTAGTAGTTAGTTGGAGCATAAGTAGGAGCCTCTGCAAACACTGTGCTAGAGTTGCTCTCTGCAAGTGACCTCTTGAGGGTTAAGCACTGAAGGCTAAGAAGTGGCACAGGAGTTCATAAGTTATTGTGGCTCTGTTGCAATGGCCACCCCCTTCAGGGAGTTCCAGGATGGAACGGGCTTCATAGATAAAGATAGACAGCCACTCAATTTCTTTCTTAAAAAGCTTGTGAGAATCTATTGTCATTTGCATGGCTGGAGGAACTGACAGTGGGGAGGGATAATCACTGCCAGCTTGCCAGCCACCCTTGCCAGACAGGCATCCTTGAAATGAAGGAAGGAAATTTGATCTATAGATTCACATCTAGAGAAGTTGCTCAACTTGTGTTATTATCTGTCTAAAGGAGTTGAGTAGTTGATTATTTATTTCATTTATTATACTTTGTCGCTGTCTCCTGCGTTAGCGATGTAGCGCAAGGAAACAGATGAAAGAATGGCCCAACCCACCCACATACACATGTATATACATACACGTCCACACATGCACATATACATACCTATACATCTCAATGTATTTATTTATTTTTTGCTTTGTCGCTGTCTCCCACGTTAGCGAGGTAGCGCAAGGAAATAGACGAAAGAATGGCCCAGCCCACCCACATACACATGTATATACATATGCGTCCACACACGCAAATATACACACCTATACATCTCAGTGTACACATATATATACACACACAGACATATACATATATACACATGTACATAATTCATACTGTCTGCCTTTATTTATTCCTATCACCACCTCGCCCCACATGGAATAACAACCCTCTCCCCCCTCATGTGTGCGAGGTAGCGCTAGGAAAAGACAACAAAGGCCCCATTCGTTCACACTCAGTCTCTAGCTGTCATGTAATAATGCACCGAAACCACAGCTCCCTTTCCACATACAGGCCCCACAGAACTTTCCTTGATTTACCCCAGACGCTTCACATGCCCTGGTTCAATCCATTGACAGCATGTCAACCCCGGTATACCACATCGTTCCAATTCACTCTATTCCTTGCACGCCTTTCACCCTCCTGCATGTTCAGGCCCTGATCACTCAAAATCTTTTTCACTCCATCTTTCCACCTCCAATTTGGTCTCCCACTTCTCCTCGTTCCCTCCACCTCTGACACATATATCCTCTTGGTCAATCTTTCCTCACTTATTCTCTCCATATGACAAAACCATTTCAAAACACCCTCTTCTGCTCTCTCAACCACAGTCTTTATATTTCCACACATCTCTCTTACCCTTACATTACTTACTCGATCAAACCACCTCACACCACATATTGTCCTCAAAAATCTCATTTCCAGCACATCCACCCTCCTCCACACAACTCTACCATAGCCCACACCTCACAACCATATAACATTGTTGGAACCACTATTCCTTCAAACATACCCAATTTTGCTTTCCACAATAATGTTCTCGACTTCCACACATTCTTCAACACTCCCAGAACTTTCGCTCCCTCCCCCACCCTATGATTCACTTCCGCTTCCATGGTTCCATCCGCTGCCAAATCCACTCCTAGACATCTAAAACACTTCACTTCCTCCAGTTTTTCTCCTTTCAAACTAACCTCCCAATTGACTTGTCCCTCAACCCTACTGTACCTAATAGCCTTGCTCTTATTCACATTTACTCTCAGCTTTCTTCTTTTACACACTTTACCAAACTCAGTCACCAGCTTCTGCAGTTTCTCACATGAATCAGCCACCAGCGCTGTATCATCAGCGAACAACAACTGACTCACTTCCCAAGCTCTCTCATCCACAACAAACTGCATACTTGCCCCTCTTTCCAAAACTCTTTCATTCACCTCCCTAACAACCCCATCCATAAACAAATTAAACAACCATGGAGACATCACCCCCCCCCTGCCGCAAACCTACATTCACTGAGAACCAATCACTTTCCTTTCTTCCTACACATACACATGCCTTACATCCTCGATAAAAACTTTTCACTGCTTCTAACAACTTGCCTCCCGCACCATATATTCTTAATACCTTCCACAGAGCATCTCTATCGACTCTATCATATGCCTTCTCCAGGTCCATAAATGCTACATGCAAATCCTTTTGCTTTTCTAAGTATTTATCACATACATTCTTCAAAGCAAACACCTGATCCACACATCCTCTACCACTTCTGAAACCACACTGCTCTTCCCCAATCTGATGCTCTGTACATGCCTTCACCCTCTCAATCAATACCCTCCCATATAATTTACCAGGAATACTCAACAAACTTATACCTCTGTAATTTGAGCACTCATTTTTATCCCCTTTGCCTATGTACAATGACACTATGCAAGCATTCCGCCAATCCTCAGGCACCTCACCATGAGTCATACATACATTAGATAATCTTACCAACCAGTCAACAATGCAGTCACCCCCTTTTTTAATAAATTCCACTGCAGTACCATCCAAACCCACTGCCTTGCTGGCTTTCATCTTCTGCAGAGCTTTTACTACCTCTTCTCTGTTTACCAAATCATTTTCCCTAACCCTCTCACTTTGCACACCATCTCGACCAAAACACCCCATATCTGCCACTCTATTGTCAAACACATTCAACAAACCTTCAAAATACTCACTCCATCTCCTTCTCACATCACCACTACTTGTTATCACCTCCCCATTAGCCCCCTTCACTGAAGTTCCCATTTGTTCCCTAGTCTTAGACACTTTATTTACCTCTTTCCAAAACATCTTTTTATTCTCTCTAAAATTTAATGATACTCTCGCCCCAACCTCATTTGATCTCTTTTTCACCTCTTGCATCTTTCTCTTGACCTCCTGCCTCTTTCTTTTATACATCTCCCACTCATTTGCATTATTTCCCTGCAAACATCGTCCAAATGCCTCTCTCTTCTCTTTCACTAATAATCTTACTTCTTCATCCCACCACTCACTACCCTTTCTAATCTGCCCATCTCCCACGCTTCTCATGCCACAAGCATCTTTTGCGCAAGCCATCACTGCTTCCCTAAATTCATCCCATTCCTCCCCCACTCCCCTTACGTCCTTTGTTCTTACCTTTTTCCATTCTGTACTCAGTCTCTCCTGGTACTTCCTCACACAAGTCTCCTTCCCAAGCTGACTTACTCTCACCACTCTTTTCACCCCAACATTCTCTCTTCTTTTCTGAAAATCTCTTTATGTTATGTTATTAGTATTATATCGAAACAATAAGAAATGGTTAGCAAGTTGTGTGATGTGAAAACAGGTTATATTTAAGACCATTTTAATAATATAAGTGGAAATGCAGTGGAAAGGAAATTTTGAAGTCACAATTTTAACCCTACTTGGTCAAAGAATGTGAATAACATCCTTCTTCAAATTCTGCTCTTTTCTCTAATTCCTGATATACTTACACCAGGCAGCTCGTATTAGAGTGAAGATTAATCAGTTACGTGAGGAGGTAGAGGAGTGTGTGCGGAGCTTGGACTTAATAAGAGCCCAGGCATTGAAGGATGAATTGCAGGCACTTGAAGTTGGAGAAATACTCGACAATGAGGAGGAATCTACCACTTCAGAAGAAGTATGTGTTTGCCATTTATGTTTATACTCAAACATAATAATCTTAAGCTTTAGTTTATTTGTTTTTGAGAACCAGGTTTTATGATTAGACGATTTTGGGTTGAAGTGTCTTTGATCACATTCGTGTCAAGGATTGGAGATACGTCAGTAAGGCTGAATTTTTTTTTCCACATACCATGCCCATTTGTAAGACTGTTTTGGTTGGTGAGCTAAAGTAGACTTTTTTTTTATCAAAAACACCATATCAAATCAAATGTATATATATTTATTTTATTTTGCTTTGTCGCTGTCTCCCGCGTTTGCGAGGTAGCGCAAGGAAACAGACGAAAGAAATGGCCCAACCCACCCCTGTACACAATGTATATACATACACGTCCACACACGCAAATATACATACCTATACATCTCAATGTACACATATATATACACACAGAAACATACATATATACCCATGCACACAATTCACACTGTCTGCCTTTATTCATTCCCATCGCCACCTCGCCACACATGGAATACCATCCCCCTCCCCCCTCATGTGTGCGAGGTAGCACTAGGAAAAGACAACAAAAGCCCCATTCGTTCACACTCAGTCTCTAGCTGTCATACAATAATGCCCGAAACCACAGCTCCCTTTCCACATCCAGGCCTCACACAACTTTCCATGGTTTACCCCAGACGCTTCACATGCCCTGATTCAATCCACTGACAGCATGTCAACCCCGGTATACCACATCGATCCAGTTCACTCTATTCCTTGCCCTCCTTTCACCCTCCTGCATGTTCAGGCCCCGATCACACAAAATCTTTTTCACTCCATCTTTCCACCTCCAATTTGGTCTCCCACTTCTCCTCGTTCCCTCCACCTCTGACACATATATCCTCTTGGTCAATCTTTCCTCACTCATTCTCTCCATGTGCCCAAACCATTTCAAAACACCCTCTTCTGCTCTCTCAACCACGCTCTTTTTATTTCCACACATCTCTCTTACCCTTACATTACTTACTTGATCAAACCACCTCACACCACACATTGTCCTCAAACATCTCATTTCCAGCACATCCACCCTCCTGCGCACAACTCTGTTAATAGCCCACGCCTCGCAACCATACAACATTGTCGGAACTACTATTCCTTCAAACATACCCATTTTTGCTTTCCGAGATAATGTTCTCGACTTCCACACATTCTTCAATGCTCCCAGGATTTTCGCCCCCTCCCCCACCCTATGATTCACTTCCGCTTCCATAGTTTCATCCGCTGCCAGATCCACTCCCACACATCCAAAACACTTTTCTTCCTCCAGTTTATCTCCATTCAAACATATCTCCTAATTGACCTGACCCTCAACCCTACTGTACCTAATAACCTTGCTCTTATTCACATTTACTCTTAACTTTCTTCTTTACACACTTTACCAAACTCAGTCACCAGCTTCTGCAGTTTCTCACATGAATCAGCCACCAGCGCTGTATCATCAGCGAACAACAACGACTCACTTCCCAAGCTCTCTCATGCACAACGAACTGCATACTTGTCCCTCTTTCGAAAACTTCGAAAACTCTTTCATTCACCTCCCGAACAACCCCATCAATAATCAAATTAAACAACCATGGAGACATCACCCCCCCCCTGCCGCAAACCTACATTCACTGAGAACCAATCACTTTCCTTTCTTCCTACACATACACATGCCTTACATCCTCGATAAAAACTTTTCACTGCTTCTAACAACTTGCCTCCCGCACCATATATTCTTAATACCTTCCACAGAGCATCTCTATCGACTCTATCATATGCCTTCTCCAGGTCCATAAATGCTACATGCAAATCCTTTTGCTTTTCTAAGTATTTATCACATACATTCTTCAAAGCAAACACCTGATCCACACATCCTCTACCACTTCTGAAACCACACTGCTCTTCCCCAATCTGATGCTCTGTACATGCCTTCACCCTCTCAATCAATACCCTCCCATATAATTTACCAGGAATACTCAACAAACTTATACCTCTGTAATTTGAGCACTCATTTTTATCCCCTTTGCCTATGTACAATGACACTATGCAAGCATTCCGCCAATCCTCAGGCACCTCACCATGAGTCATACATACATTAGATAATCTTACCAACCAGTCAACAATGCAGTCACCCCCTTTTTTAATAAATTCCACTGCAGTACCATCCAAACCCACTGCCTTGCTGGCTTTCATCTTCTGCAGAGCTTTTACTACCTCTTCTCTGTTTACCAAATCATTTTCCCTAACCCTCTCACTTTGCACACCATCTCGACCAAAACACCCCATATCTGCCACTCTATTGTCAAACACATTCAACAAACCTTCAAAATACTCACTCCATCTCCTTCTCACATCACCACTACTTGTTATCACCTCCCCATTAGCCCCCTTCACTGAAGTTCCCATTTGTTCCCTAGTCTTAGACACTTTATTTACCTCTTTCCAAAACATCTTTTTATTCTCTCTAAAATTTAATGATACTCTCGCCCCAAACCTCATTTGATCTCTTTTTCACCTCTTGCATCTTTCTCTTGACCTCCTGCCTCTTTCTTTTATACATCTCCCACTCATTTGCATTATTTCCCTGCAAACATCGTCCAAATGCCTCTCTCTTCTCTTTCACTAATAATCTTACTTCTTCATCCCACCACACACTACCCTTTCTAATCTGCCCATCTCCACGCTTCTCATGCCACAAGCATCTTTTGCGCAAGCCATCACTGCTTCCCTAAATTCATCCCATTCCTCCCCCACTCCCCTTACGTCCTTTGTTCTTACCTTTTTCCATTCTGTACTCAGTCTCTCCTGGTACTTCCTCACACAAGTCTCCTTCCCAAGCTGACATTACTCTCACCACTCTTTTCACCCCAACATTCTCTCTTCTTTTCTGAAAATCTCTTTATGTTATGTTATTAGTATTATATCGAAACAATAAGAAATGGTTAGCAAGTTGTGTGATGTGAAAACAGGTTATATTTAAGACCATTTTAATAATATAAGTGGAAATGCAGTGGAAAGGAAATTTTGAAGTCACAATTTTAACCCTACTTGGTCAAAGAATGTGAATAACATCCTTCTTCAAATTCTGCTCTTTTCTCTAATTCCTGATATACTTACACCAGGCAGCTCGTATTAGAGTGAAGATTAATCAGTTACGTGAGGAGGTAGAGGAGTGTGTGCGGAGCTTGGACTTAATAAGAGCCCAGGCATTGAAGGATGAATTGCAGGCACTTGAAGTTGGAGAAATACTCGACAATGAGGAGGAATCTACCACTTCAGAAGAAGTATGTGTTTGCCATTTATGTTTATACTCAAACATAATAATCTTAAGCTTTAGTTTATTTGTTTTTGAGAACCAGGTTTTATGATTAGACGATTTTGGGTTGAAGTGTCTTTGATCACATTCGTGTCAAGGATTGGAGATACGTCAGTAAGGCTGAATTTTTTTTTCCACATACCATGCCCATTTGTAAGACTGTTTTGGTTGGTGAGCTAAAGTAGACTTTTTTTTTATCAAAAACACCATATCAAATCAAATGTATATATATTTATTTTATTTTGCTTTGTCGCTGTCTCCCGCGTTTGCGAGGTAGCGCAAGGAAACAGACGAAAGAAATGGCCCAACCCACCCCTGTACACAATGTATATACATACACGTCCACACACGCAAATATACATACCTATACATCTCAATGTACACATATATATACACACAGAAACATACATATATACCCATGCACACAATTCACACTGTCTGCCTTTATTCATTCCCATCGCCACCTCGCCACACATGGAATACCATCCCCCTCCCCCCTCATGTGTGCGAGGTAGCACTAGGAAAAGACAACAAAAGCCCCATTCGTTCACACTCAGTCTCTAGCTGTCATACAATAATGCCCGAAACCACAGCTCCCTTTCCACATCCAGGCCTCACACAACTTTCCATGGTTTACCCCAGACGCTTCACATGCCCTGATTCAATCCACTGACAGCATGTCAACCCCGGTATACCACATCGATCCAGTTCACTCTATTCCTTGCCCTCCTTTCACCCTCCTGCATGTTCAGGCCCCGATCACACAAAATCTTTTTCACTCCATCTTTCCACCTCCAATTTGGTCTCCCACTTCTCCTCGTTCCCTCCACCTCTGACACATATATCCTCTTGGTCAATCTTTCCTCACTCATTCTCTCCATGTGCCCAAACCATTTCAAAACACCCTCTTCTGCTCTCTCAACCACGCTCTTTTTATTTCCACACATCTCTCTTACCCTTACATTACTTACTTGATCAAACCACCTCACACCACACATTGTCCTCAAACATCTCATTTCCAGCACATCCACCCTCCTGCGCACAACTCTGTTAATAGCCCACGCCTCGCAACCATACAACATTGTCGGAACTACTATTCCTTCAAACATACCCATTTTTGCTTTCCGAGATAATGTTCTCGACTTCCACACATTCTTCAATGCTCCCAGGATTTTCGCCCCCTCCCCCACCCTATGATTCACTTCCGCTTCCATGGTTCCATCCGCTGCCAGATCCACTCCCACATATCTAAAACACTTTACTTCCTCCAGTTTTTCTCCATTCAAACTTACCTCCCAATTGACCTGACCCTCAACCCTACTGTACCTAATAACCTTGCTCTTATTCACATTTACTCTTAACTTTCTTCTTTCACTAACTTTACCAAATTCAGTCACCAGCTTCTGCAGTTTCTCACATGAATCAGCCACCAGCGCTGTATCATCAGCGAACAACAACTGACTCACATATATATTGATGCATATATGCTTATTCAACAATTTATTGCATAAGGATGTTGAAAGTTGACAGTCATAGGTGATTTTGATACTTGTCAACATATGGTTCCTTTTATCTTCGCTGGTTCACTCACTTAAACATTACTATGGCTGGATTTGGGTCAGAATGACCTGCTCCAGCCCCATTCAAGGCAATAAGTTGTCTATTATTTTCTTGTTTTAAGACATTGTCTTTTGTTAGCATGAAATATATGTGAGGGAGGCATCTAATAGGGACAGGGATAAGTGGACTCTTGCCTCGGTTACCCCCTTGACGGGAGTTCCTGGAGGGAATGGATGTCAGAGATATAAATAGATTGATAGATAGGTAGAAATGGATTGTTGTGGGATATGGCTTTCTCTATCACCATAGAATGTGAGCCTGAAGTAAATGCAAGTTGGAGTAGCATGGCAAGAAGAGATTCTGTAGAATATCTCTCTCAAATTATGTTCTGTTGTCATGGAAACCTTTATGAAGAGCTCAGTATAATCATCAGTCATCTGCATGGGATCATCATGCTTTTTCATACACAGAAGAAATTAGGTCCTTCAAGTCATTGACAGAACTAGACTTAAAGACTGCTGATATTTTTCATAGTGTTATAGATATTGCTTGGTCCATCTGTTTTTCCAAAAAGTTTGTATTTCAATTATTTCTTGTCACAAAGCACTGCATGATTGGCTTCTTATAGTCACAAATGGATTTGTGGAAGTTTCTTCCATGTATTGATACTTAACAGCACCAAGTTCTCCTTCAAGCTTTTCCTCTCAACCACCAATAAAGTTGGGCCACAACTGATATAATGTGGAAAGTGTATCTGAATTGTATGTCTGGATCATAAGACAGGAGGCCGTCGGCTCCGTGAAATTCTTTCTGAAGGCATGTGAGGCATTGCAGAATATCAGCCATCAGTATGGTTAATCTGTATTGTTGATCCCCGGTTTCCCACATTATCAAATATCCACTGACTTGCCTATCAACCTTGTCCTCATTGTTCATGAGATATTGCCAGGTAGCAGCACAAGATTGAAGGTTACAGAGGAAACTCACACACACTCCATGAACATGTTGATTGAAACAAATGTGAGGTGGATTGGTACATTGCTTGAAAGTGATGCCATGTATGTTACATTCCCTCATCACAGACCTATTGCAGATTGAAAATGATGGGTGGGAAGAAGATGGAGAAAGTGAGTGAGTAGGGAAAAGAGGTTCATGTGTGGATATAGGTGGAGAGATTTTGGTGAGGAATGGCTAAGATCAAATGATGAATAGAAGGTATTCAAGCTAGCATTGCTTAGATATGTGGGTGAAGTATGTGGCAGGCTGTAGTTAGGAGGTGAACATTTGAGAAAAAGTTAGTGGTAGGTATGGTGGGGAAGTTAGTGAAAGAGAGAAGATAGGTGTATGGGTGCTACATTTAGGGAAGGAGTACGAGTGATTGGTAGATGTCCTAGAGAACGTGGTAGGAGGGAGTTGTAGGGGCTGAAAAAAGAGGGCATATGAGAGGTGGGTTTAGAGATTATTGGCAGACTTCGGGGATAACAAAAATGTATTTTGAAAGGGAGTGGATAGTACGAGGACAAGGGATTAAATGGCATCAGTGAGTGGAGCAGAAGGGGAAATAGTTATAAGGAAGTAAGAGGTAAAGAGGAGATGAAGTGAGTATTATGAAGTGTTTTTGAATGAATTAGATGATTACCTTGGGTAACACCATATAGGGTGTTTTTAATGTGGAGGTATAAGGAGTGAATGGTATGGGAGAAAAAGAAGAGGTGCTGAAAGACTTATGGAAGATGAAAGTGCATCAAAGAGGCTGGATTGGAGGGAATTAACAGTTGAATTTCTCAGAAAACGTGGTGACACTGTTGTTGATTGGTTAAGTAGGGTTGTGCGTATGTGTTTTGCTTGAGATGCTTGAGAACTGGAGAAATGCCTGTATATTGCTGGTATATAAAGGCAGAGTGGACATTAGTAAATGGTCAAATTACAGATGAATACATTGGTTTAGTACTCTTGGCAAATTGTAAGGATGATTGATGATTGAGAAGGTGCTGGCATGCATGGAACATCAGATTAGGGAGGAGTGTTATGGCTTCAGTAGTGGAAGATGTTTCACTTGGGTATTTGCCCTGAAGAATTTGAAAGGGGGATACTTAGAGAAAGAGATGGATTTATAAGTGACATTTGCAAATGTGGATAAAGTGTATGAGAGGGTCGATCAGGATGTCTTTTGGAAGGTGTTTTGAATATAAGATGGAAGAAAGTTGCTAGAAGTAGTATTGAGTTTTTTTATTGAGAGTAAGGTAAGTTTGTGAATAGGAAGGGAGGTTGGCGAATGGTTCACTGTGAAGGTAAGTCTGCATCAAGGGTGTGTGATATCACTATGCCTATTTAATTTGTTTATGGATGGGATGATGAATTAAATGTGGGGTTGTTGAGAGAGGGGTCAATCGACAGTAAACTGGGGGTTGGGGTCCAGAGAGATTAATCAATTACTGTTTGCAGGTGACATGGCTCTAATGGCAGACAAGTGAGAAACTGTTGAAGCTGATGTCTGAGTTTGAGGGGTGTGTGACAGCTGTAAATAACATTAAGTTTATGAGGTTCAGCAGAGAGGAGAGACAATGTTTTGGGTGTAAGTTTGAATGTAAAGAATTTGAAGGAATTGGAGTGTTTTATATATATCCATGAGAGTGGATGTGGCCATGGATGCATCTATAGGAGCTGAAATTAATCATAGGGTGGGTTGAGGGCAATATTCCTGGATGCATTGAGAATTATAGGGAGACAAAGATGGGTTTGTTTGATAATTATTTGTCCCCGTGTTGCTATATGAATGTAAGTCATGGGACCAAAATATCAAAGATTGGAAGAGGGTGGATGTTTTGGAATTTAAGTACCTGATGACAGTATGTGGCATGAGAAGGGTTGACCATGTAGGGAATGACAGTTTAAGAGAATTATGATGGTAAGCTCAACATAATTGAGATAGCTATGTCGGGTATGCTGCAGTGCTTTGTACAGATGGTTAGGATGAGTAAAGAGATACTGATTAATAAGATATATGTTTCAGAAGTGTAGCATGCAAGGGGGTGGATAGACTGAGGAAGAAAAAGAAGAATGAATTGGAAGAGGCTTTGGGTTATTGGGGCCTGAACATGCAGAAGGGTAAGAAATGTTCATGGGATAGAGGAAAATAGAGTGATGTGGTATATAAGAGGGCTACCTCCTGTCAGCAAGTAGAACCAGAGTATACAATGTGGTTGGAGGAAACCAAAGAAAGGGCTGTAGGACTTGGCTTTGGATAGGTGGCTCTTGCTTGCGTGCTTTATATATGATGGCTTGAGGGTGGATGTGAGCATCTGAGGCTGTTCTTCTGTTCCAAGCACTACTTTGCTTTGCTGGGAATGGCAAATTAGTAAATGGAGTGTGAAAGAAAGGAAAAAAATGATACATTTACATATGCATACATTTAGATATATACACATACATGTATATGAGGAGAATACTTCCCCTTGTATTCCTTGAGTGTCATAGAAGGTGACTAAAATGGGTGGGACTGGGGATCTGAAAATCTTCCTGTTTTACTTTCCAAAAGAAGGAATGGAGAAGATGAATTAGTACATTGTGGAAAAAATATTACTTGTTTACTTAAACATTTATCTATGTTCTGTTGTGATTTATATAGATATGTTGTATGGGCACAGAACTTTTTTAACTCTCAGGGTTTTCATACACGTTTAGCATACGATTAAATTATACTTTCTTGGGGTTTTCATACATATTAAGTATATGAAGTACTGCATATAGTTTAAGTGTTGGCTCTGTTCAGAATTATTGGTTGATGTGTCATTACATAAGTGAAGTAGTTGTTATATAAATGTACTTAATTTGAGAAATGTAGATACTGGAAAAGAATGACTGCTGCCACTTTCTTATGCACAAAGGTGGAAGGTGGGAATTGGAAAGAATAATTTTTTATGCTATTTTTTTTCTTTCACTACTTTGCAGGTTCAGGAAGAACGTAAAGATCGTGCCACACTTGCCAAGTGTTTGAGTATTGTTTGTCATATGGTAGAATGCCCTGATGTAACAGTCATGACTCCTACTCTCCATTCTCTTCATGAAAATCTGATATTGCTGTGCCTGCGGTCAGAAGATCCATCTGTCAGAAACCAGGGTGTTTGGGCATTGGGACTTTTCTGTCATCTTTCTAAGGACCTTGCACATCAGCATATTATTCTGTTCATGCAAGTAAGTTGTTGCTCAATAGACTACAACTTAGTCACTTGTAACTTATATATTGTTGTGTGGTAATTGTTGTTATTTTGCTGTCTTGAATATTCACTCTGCTTGAACCTGAATGTTCACTTGCATACATATTATAAGTTTTTTTCATGTAATATGATTATTCTATTTCTAGCAGTTATATATATTTATTTATTTATTCATTATACTTAATCACTGTTTCCCATGTCAGTGAGGTAACGCAAGGAAACAGACGAAAAATAGTCCAACCACTCATTATTTATTTATTATATTATACTTTGTCGCTGTCTCCCACGTTAGCAAGGTAGCACAAGGAAACAGATGAAAAAATAGCCCAACCCATTCACATACACATCCACACACGCACATACACATACCTATACATTTCAATGTATACATATATATATATATATATATACATACACAGACATGTACATATATACACATGTACATAATTCATACTTGCTGCCTTTATTAATTCCTGTCGCCACCCTGCCACAAATGAAATGACACCCCCCTCCTTCTGCACACATGCGAGGTAGTGCTAGGAAAAGACAACAAAAGCCACATTCTTTCACACTCAATCTCTAACTGTCTTGTATAATGCACCGAAACCACAGCTCCCTTTCCACACCACCCCACAGAACTTTCCATGGTTTACCCCAGATGCTTCACCTGCCCTGGTTCAATCCACTGACAGCACGTCGACCCCGGTATACCACATCGTTCCAATTCACTCTATTCACTCCTTGCATGCCTTTCACCCTCCTGCATGTTCAGGCCCCGATCACTCAAAATCTTTTTCACTCCATCTTTCCACCTCCAATTTGGTCTCCCACTTCTCCTCGTTCCCTCCACCTCTGACACATATATCCTCTTGGTCAATCTTTCCTCACTCATTCTCTCCATGTGACCGAACCATTTCAAAACACCCTCTTCTGCTCTCTCAACCACACTCTTTTTATCACCACACATCTCTCTTACCCCAGATACAAACCACCTCACACCACATATTATCCTCAAACATCTCATTTCCAGCACATCCACCCTCCTGTGCACAACTCTATCCATAGCCCACGCCTCGCAACCATACAACATTGTTGGAACCACTATTCCTTCAAACATACCCATTTTTGCTTTCTGAAATAATGTTCTCGACTTCTAAACATTCTTCAAGGCTCCCAGAATTTTCGCCCCCTCCCCCACCCTATGATTCACTTCCGCTTCCATGGTTCCATCCGCTGCCAGATCCACTCCCAGATATCTAAAACACTTTACTTCCTCCAGTTTTTCTCCATTCAAACTTACCTCCAAATTGACTTGATCCTCAACCCTACTATACCTAATAACCTTGTTCTTATTCACATTCACTCTTAACTTTCTTCTTTCACACACTTTACCAAACTCAGTCACCAGCTTCTGCAGTTTCTCACCTGAATCAGCCACCAGCGCTGTATCATCAGCGAAAAACAACTGACTCACTTCCCAAGCTCTCTCATCCACAACAGACTGCATACTTGCCCCTCTTTCCAAAACTCTTGCATTCACCTCCCTAACAACCCCATCCACAAACAAATTAAACAACCATAGAGACATCACACGCCCCTGCTGCAAACCTACATTCACTGAGAACCAATCACTTTCCTCTCTTCCTACATGTACACGTGCCTTACATCCTCGATCAAAACTTTTCACTGCTTCTAACAACTTGCCTCCCACACCATATATTCTTAATACCTTCCACAGAGCATCTCTATCAACTCTATCATATGCCTTCTCCAGATCCATAAATGCTACATACAAATCTATTTGCTTTTCTAAGTATTTCTCACATACATTCTTCAAAGCAAACACCTGATCCACGCATCCTCTACCACTTCTGAAACCACACTGCTCTTCCCCAATCTGATGCTCTGTACATGCCTTCACCCTCTTAATCAATACCCTCCCATATAATTTCCCAGGAATACTCTACAAACTTATACCTCTGTAATTTGAGCACTCACTCTTATCCCCTTTGCCTTCGTACAATGGCATTATGCAAGCATTCCGCCAATCCTCAGGCACCTCACCATGAATCATACACACATTAAATAACCTTACCAACCAGCCAACAACACAGTCACCCCCTTTTTTAATAAATTCAACTGCAATACCATCCAAACCCGCTGCCATGCTGGCTTTCATCTTCCGCAAAGCTTTTACTACCTCTTCTCTGTTTACCAAATCATTTTCCCTAATCCTCTCACTTTGCACACCATCTCGACCAAAACACCCTATATCTGCCACTCTTTCATCAAACACATTCAACAAACCTTCAAAATACTCACTCCATCTCCTTCTCACATCACCACTACCTGTTATCACCTCCCCATTAGCACCCATCACTGAAGTTCCCATTTGCTCCCTTGTCTTACGCACTTTATTTACCTCCCTCCAAAACATCTTTTTATTCTCCCTAAAATTTAATGATACTCTCTCACCCCAACTCTCACTTGCTTTCTCTTGACCTCCTGCCTCTTTCTTTTATACATCTCCCACTCATTTGCATTTTTTCCCTGCAAAAATCGTCCAAATGCCTCTCTCTTCTCTTTCACTAATAATCTTACTTCTTCATCCCACCACTCACTATCCTTTCTAATCTGCCCACCTCCCACGCTTCTCATGCCGCAAGCATCTTTTGCGCAAGCCATCACTGCTTCCCTAATACATCCCATTCCTCCCCCACTCCCCTTACCTCCTTTGTTCTCACCTTTTTCCATTCTGTACTCAGTCTCTCCTGGTACTTCCTCACACAAGTCTTCTTCCCAAGCTCACGTACTCTCACCACTCTTTTCACCCCAACATTCTCTCGTCTTTTCTGAAAACCTCTACAAATCTTCACCTTCGCCTCCACAAGATAATGATCAGACATCCCTCCAGTTGCACCTCTCAGCAAATTAACATCCAAAAGTCTCTCTTTCGCACGCCTATCAATTAACACATAATCCAATAACTCTCTCTGGCCAACTCTCCTACTTACATACGTATACTTATGTATATCTCTCTTTTTAAACCAGGTATTCCCAATCACCAGTCCTTTTTCAGCACATAAATCTACAAGCCCTTCACCATTTCCATTTACAACACTGAACACCCCATGTACACCAATTATTCCCTCAACTGCCACATTACTCACCTTTGCATTCAAATCACCCATCACTATAACCTGGTCTCGTGCATCAAAACTACTAACACACTCTCTCAGCTGCTCCCAAAACACTTGCTTCTCATGATCTTTCTTCTCATGCCCAGGTGCATATGCACCAATAATCACCCATCTCTCTCCATCCACTTTCAGTTTTACCCATATCAATCTAGAGTTTACTTTCTTACACTATCACATACCTCCACCACTCCTGTTTCCGGAGTAGTGCTACACCTTCCCTTGCTCTAGTCCTCTCACTAACCCCTGACTTTACTCCCAAGACATTCCCAAACCACTCTTCTCCTTTACCCTTGAGCTTCGTTTCACTCAGAGCCAAAACATCCAGGTTCCTTTCCTCAAACATACTACCTATCTCTCCTTTTTTCTCATCTTGGTTACATTCACATACTTTTAGACACCCCAATCTGAGCCTTCGAGGAGGAAGAGCACTCCCCGCGTGACTCCTTCTGTTTCCCCCCTTTTTTTTTTTTTTTTTTTATACTTTGTCGCTGTCTCCCGCGTTTGCGAGGTAGCGCAAGGAAACAGACGAAAGAAATGGCCCAACCCCCCCCATACACATGTACATACACACGTCCACACACGCAAATATACATACCTACACAGCTTTCCATGGTTTACCCCGGACGCTTCACATGCCTTGGTTCAATCCACTGACAGCACGTCAACCCCTGTATACCACATCACTCCAATTCGCTCTATTTCTTGCCCTCCTTGCACCCTCCTGCATGTTCAGGCCCCGATCACACAAAATCCTTTTCACTCCATCTTTCCACCTCCAATTTGGTCTCCCTCTTCTCCTCGTTCCCTCCACCTCCGACACATATATCCTCTTGGTCAATCTTTCCTCACTCATTCTCTCCATGTGCCCAAACCATTTCAAAACACCCTCTTCTGCTCTCTCAACCACGCTCTTTTTATTTCCACACATCTCTCTTACCCTTACGTTACTTACTCGATCAAACCACCTCACACCACACATTGTCCTCAAGCATCTCATTTCCAGCACATCCATCCTCCTGCGCACAACTCTATCCATAGCCCACGCCTCGCAACCACACAACATTGTTGGAACCACTATTCCTTCAAACATACCCAATTTTGCTTTCCGGGATAATGTTCTTGACTTCCACACATTTTTCAAGGCTCCCAAAATTTTCGCCCTTTTAGAAAGTTAAAATACAAGGAGGGGAGGGTATTTTCCAAAATCATAGTACTTCCACATTTGTAGAATGTTTCTTAAACATTTATAATGAAGATAATCTTCCATTACCAAAAGCATTTATACTATAAACTCCAGTTGTTGAGTTTTCATTCAAAGATGTATAATGTATATATTGAAGAATGTATGTGAGAAATACTTAGAAAAACAAATGGATTTGTATGTAGCATTTATGGATCTGGAGAAGGCATATGATAGAGTTGATAGAGATGCTCTGTGGAAGGTTTTAAGAATATATGGTATGGGAGGCAAGTTGTTAGAAGTGGTGAAAAGTTTTTATCGAGGATGTAAGGCATGTGTACGTGTAGGAAGAGAGGAAAGTGATTGGTTCTCAGTGAATGTAGGTTTGCACCAGGGGTGTGTGATGTCTCCATGGTTGTTTAATTTGTTTATGGATGGGGTTGTTAGGGAGGTGAATGCAAGAGTTTTGGAAAGAGGGGCAAGTATGCAGTCTGTTGTGGATGAGAGAGCTTGGGAAGTGAGTCAGTTGTTGTTCGCTGATTATACAGGGCTGGTTGCTGATTCATGTAAGAAACTGCAGAAGCTGGTGACTGAGTTTGGTAAAGTGTGTGAAAGAAGAAAGTTAAGAGTAAATGTGAGTAAGAGCAAGGTTATTAGGTACAGTAGGGTTGAGGGTCAAGTCAATTGGGAGGTAAGTTTGAATGGAGAAAAACTGGAGGAAGTGAAGTGTTTTAGATATGTGGGAGTGGATCTGGCTGCGGATGGAACCATGGAAGCGGAAGTGAATCATAGGGTGGGGGAGGAGGCGAAAATTCTGGGAGCATTGAAGACTGTTTGGAAGTCGAGAACGTTATCACGGAAAGCAAAAATGGGTATGTTTGAAGGAATAGTGGTTCCAACAATGTTGTATGGTTGCGAGGCGTGGGCTATGGATAGAGTTGTGCGCAGGAGGGTGGATGTGCTGGAAATGAGATGTTTGAGGACAGTGTGTGGTGTGAGGTGGTTTGATCGAGTAAGTAACGTAAGGGTAAGAGAGATGTATGGAAATTAAAAGAGCGTGGTTGAGAGAGCAGAAGAGGGTGTTTTGAAATGGTTTGGGCACATGGAGAGAATGAGTGAGGAAAGATTGACCAAGAGGATATATGTGTCGGAGGTGGAGGGAATGAGAAGTGGGAGACCAAATTGGAGGTGGAAAGATGGAGTGAAAAAGATTTTGTGTGATTGGGGCCTGAACATGCAGGAGGGTGAAAGGAGGGCAAGGAATAGAGTAAATTGGATCGATGTGGTATACCGGGGTTTACGTGCTGTCAGTGGATTGAATCAGGGCATGTGAAGCGTCTGGGGTAAACCATGGAAAGCTGTGTAGGTATGTATATTTGCGTGTGCGGACGTATGTATATACATGTGTATGGGGGTGGGTTGGGCCATTTCTTCTGTCTGTTTCCTTGTGCTACCTCGCAAACGCTGGAGACAGAGACAAAGCAAAAAAAAAAAGAAATATATATATATATATATATATATATTATTATTATTATTTTTATTATACTTTGTCGCTGTCTCCCGCGTTTGCGAGGTAGCACAAGGAAACAGATGAAAGAAATGGCCCAACCCCCCCATACACATGTATATACATACGTCTACACACGCAAATATACATACCTACACAGCTTTCCATGGTTTACCCCAGACGCTTCACATGCCTTGATTCAATCCACTGACAGCACGTCAACCCCGGTATACCACATCGCTCCAATTCACTCTATTCCTTGCCCTCCTTTCACCCTCCTGCATGTTCAGGCCCCGATCACACAAAATCTTTTTCACTCCATCTTTCCACCTCCAATTTGGTCTCCCTCTTCTCCTCGTTCCCTCCACCTCCGACACATATATCCTCTTGGTCAATCTTTCCTCACTCATTCTCTCCATGTGCCCAAACCACTTCAAAACACTCTCTTCTGCTCTCTCAACCACACTCTTTTTATTTCCACACATCTCTCTTACCCTTATGTTACTCACTCGATCAAACCACCTCACACCACACATTGTCCTCAAACATCTCATTCCCAGCACATCCATCCTCCTGCGCACAACTCTATCCATAGCCCACGCCTCGCAACCATACAACATTGTTGGAACCACTATTCCTTCAAACATACCCATTTTTGCTTTCCGAGATAATGTTCTCGACTTCCACACATTCTTCAAGGCCCCCAGAATTTTCGCCCCCTCCCCCACCCTATGATCCACTTCCGCTTCCATGGTTCCATCCGCTGCCAGATCCACTCCCAGATATCTAAAACACTTCACTTCCTCCAGTTTTTCTCCATTCAAACTCACCTCCCAATTGACTTGACCCTCAACCCTACTGTACCTAATAACCTTGCTCTTATTCACATTTACTCTTAACTTTCTTCTTCCACACACTTTACCAAACTCAGTCACCAGCTTCTGCAGTTTCTCACCTGAATCAGCCACCAGCGCTGTATCATCAGCAAACAACAACTGACTCACTTCCCAAGTTCTCTCATCCCCAACAGACTTCATACTTGCCCCTCTTTCCAAAACTCTTGCATTTACCTCCCTAACAACCCCATCCATAAACAAATTAAACAACCATGGAGACATCACACACCCCTGCCGCAAACCTACAATCACTGAGAACCAATCACTTTCCTCTCTTCCTACACGTACACATGCCTTACATCCTCGATAAAAACTTTTCACTGCTTCTAACAACTTTCCTCCCACACCATATATTCTTAATACCTTCCACAGAGCATCTCTATCAACTCTATCATATGCCTTCTCCAGATCCATAAATGCTACATACAAATCCATTTGCTTTTCTAAGTATTTCTCACATACATTCTTCAAAGCAAACACCTGATCCACACATCCTCTACCACTTCTGAAACCACACTGCTCTTCCCCAATCTGATGCTCTGTACATGCCTTCACCCTCTCAATCAATACCTTCCCATATAATTTACCAGGAATACTCAACAAACTTATACCTCTGTAATTTGAGCACTCACTCTTATCCCCTTTGCCTTTGTACAATGGCACTATGCACGCATTCCGCCAATCCTCAGGCACCTCACCATGAGTCATACATACATTAAATAACCTTACCAACCAGTCAACAATACAGTTACCCCCTTTTTTAATAAATTCCACTGCAATACCATCCAAACCTGCTGCCTTGCCGGCTTTCATCTTCCGCAAAGCTTTCACTACCCCTTCTCTGTTTACCAAATCATTTTCCCTAACCCTCTCACTTTGCACACCACCTCGACCAAAACACCCTATATCTGCCACTCTATCCTCAGACACATTCAACAAACCTTCAAAATACTCACTCCATCTCCTTCTCACATCACCACTACTTGTTATCACCTCCCCATTTGCGCCCTTCACTGAAGTTCCAATTTGCTCCCTTGTCTTACGCACTTTATTTACCTCCTTCCAGAACATCTTTTTATGCTCCCTAAAATTTAATGATACTCTCTCACCCCAACTCTCATTTGCCCTTTTTTTCACCTCTTGCACCTTTCTCTTATATATATATATATTCCCTAGGGATGGGGAGAAAGAATACTTCCCACGTATTCCTTGCGTGTCGTAGAAGGCGACTAAAAGGGAAGGGAGCGGGGGCTGGAAATCCTCCCCTCTTTTTTTTTTTTTTTTTTTTTTTTTTTTTTTTTAAGAAGGAACAGAGAAGAGGGCCAGGTGAGGATATTCCCTGAAAGGCCCAGTCCTCTGTTCTTAACACTACCTTGCTATCGCGGGAAATAGCGAATAGTATAAAAAAAAAAAGTATATATATATATACATGTGTGTGTGGGATGGTTGGGCCATTCCTCTTCTGTTTCATTGCGCTACCTCACTAATGCAGGAGATGGCAGTTAAGTATAATAAGAAATATGATAGTAATAAGAATAGATATTATCTTTTTTATTATACATAATCGCTGTTTCCCACGTTAGCGAGGTAGCGCTAGGAAACATGAAGAATGGCCATTGTTTGTAAATCAGGGGGTAATAGGCATAAGAACAGATGGAAAAGCCTCGGTGGAATGAGTATCCATATGAAAGGCTGTTACTCCAAGGAAATTGTACATAGATTTAAGGAAAGTGTTATTTGGAACAAATTCCTCTTAGACCACCCTATGGTATAGAGATAAACAGGTTACTGTTCACTGAATGTATCTTTGAATTCAGTATTGATGACATCCTTTTTGTATTTTCAAATATCCTTTATATATTTTCAGATTTCCCGAATTGATGTAGAGCAGATTCAGCTCACTGCTTTACGGTGTGTCATTGATTTGCTCCACCTCTATGGATTGGAGGAGTTTATTGATGCTGCTGAAGACATAACAGATGTGAGAGTAAGTAAAGAACCATCCAAGGAAAAAGCTAAAGAAGAAGATTATGATGGAGAGGGAGGTGCTATTATATCAGCTCTTTGTGAGGTATGTAAAGCATTAAGTTCATTACATTGGTCATGAAATGAAAGTGATGATTAGGCTGAATATTTTTATACCTAATTGCTTCTACTGCTTGAGTAAGGTAGCATCAGGACCAGATAAACTAATCTCATTAGCACAGATCCACACTCTAGCTGTCACACATAATGTACTGGAAGCATTTCTTTATGAAGACTGAGGTCCAAGAGTCTGGTCCTGGGCCACTGTGCATGGGCGTGCTATCAGTGGACCCCTGGAAATCCTGTGTTGAGTTGGTGATATCTGCTCTTTGTAGCATAGGTGAATTACTGTTTAGATAGAGGGGGATAAGTCTGTCAAGGATACCAGGAAAAGTGCATGCAAGTTTTGACTGATAGAGTGATGAAAGTAACTGAATGTAGAATGAGTAGCTAGGGAATTTTAGGAAAGGTAGGGGATATGTGGATCATATTTTTGCCATGAAAGTAACTGGAAAAATATCATTCAAAAGGTATAAAGCTGTATGCAGCTGTCATGGATCTAGAGAAAGCATATGACAGAGTCAAGTGGAATGCTTTATGGGATGTGTTAATGATATATGGGGTAGGAGTGATCATCTGATGGTTGGTGTGAAATGCTTCATAGGGTAGCAAATGCATGTGTTACAGTGGATTGAGAGTAGTAAATTTCAGTGTACATGTGGGTGTAAGGCAGGGCTATGTGATGTCACCATGGTTTTTTAACAAATATATGAAGCAATAAGAGAGATGAAAGCAAAACAAGGGAAAGGGAGTTCAGAGTTGGATAGTGGTAGTAAGGGATAGTGGCTGTTTGTCGATGATACTGTGTTTAGTGAGAGTGAAGAGGAGCTGCAGAAGGTGTGGGGGAGAAGAAGAGAATGTATATGTATGATTTAGCTACCTTGCTGACATGGGAAATGGGAAATATGTATAAAAAATGTACATGTGTATGTGTATATGTTTGTATATATATATAGCATTTATGGATCTGGAGAAGGCATATGATAGAGTTGATAGAGATGCTCTGTGGAAGGTATTAAGAATATATGGTGTGGGAGGCAAGTTGTTAGAAGCAGTGAAAAGTTTTTATCGAGGATGTAAGGCATGTGTACATGTAGGAAGAGAGGAAAGTGATTGGTTCTCAGTGAATGTAGGTTTGCGGCAGGGGTGTGTGATGTCTCCATGGTTGTTTAATTTGTTTATGGATGGGGTTGTTAGGGAGGTGAATGCAAGAGTTTTGGAAAGAGGGGCAAGTATGAAGTCTGTTGGGGATGAGAGAGCTTGGGAAGTGAGTCAGTTGTTGTTCGCTGATGATACAGCGCTGGTGGCTGATTCATGTGAGAAACTGCAGAAGCTGGTGACTGAGTTTGGTAAAATGTGTGAAAGAAGAAAGTTAAGAGTAAATGTGAATAAGAGCAAGGTTATTAGGTACAGTAGGGTTGAGGGTCAAGTTAATTGGGAGGTGAGTTTGAATGGAGAAAAACTGGAGGAAGTAAAGTGTTTTAGATATCTGGGAGTGGATCTGGCAGCGGATGGAACCATGGAAGCAGAAGTGGATCATAGGATGGGGGAGGGGGCAAAAATTCTGGGAGCCTTGAAGAATGTGTGGAAGTCGAGAACATTATCTCGGAAAGCAAAAATGGGTATGTTTGAAGGAATAGTGGTTCCAACAATGTTGTATGGTTGCGAGGCGTGGGCTATGGATAGAGTGGTGCGCAGGAGGGTGGATGTGCTGGAAATGAGATGTTTAAGGACAATGTGTGGTGTGAGGTGGTTTGATCGAGTAAGTAATGTAAGGGTAAGAGGGATGTGTGGAAATAAAAAGAGCGTGGTTGAGAGAGCAGAAGAGGGTGTTTTGAAATGGTTTGGGCACATGGAGAGAATGAGTGAGGAAAGATTGACGGAGAGGATATATGTGTCGGAGGTGGAGGGAACGAGAAGTGGGAGACCAAATTGGAGGTGGAAAGATGGAGTGAAAAAGATTTTGTGTGATCGGGGCCTGAACATGCAGGAGGGTGAAAGGAGGGCAAGGAATAGAGTAAATTGGATCGATGTGGTATACCGGGGTTGACGTGCTGTCAGTGGATTGAATCAGGGCATGTGAAGCGTTTGGGGTAAACCATGGAAAGTTGTGTGGGGCCTGGATGTGGAAAGGGAGCTGTGATTTCGGGCATTATTGCATGACAGCTAAAGACTGAGTGTGAACGAATGGGGCCTTTGTTGTCTTTTCCTAGTGCTACCTTGCACACATGAGGGGGGAGGGGGATGGTATTCCATGTGTGGTGAGGTGGCGATGGGAATGAATAAAGGCAAACATGGTGAACTGTGTGCATGGGTATATATGTATGTCTGTGTGTGTATATATATGTGTACATTGAGATGTATAGGTATGTATATTTGCGTGTGTGGACGTGTATGTATATACATTGTGTATGGGGGTGGGTTGGGCCATTTCTTTTGTCTGTTTCCTTGCGCTACCTCGCAAATGCGGGAGACAGCGACAAAGCAAAATAAATAAATAATTTTTTTTTTTTTTTGCCGCTGTCTCCCGCATTTGCGAGGTAGCGCAAGGAAACAGACGAAAGAAATGGCCCAACCCACCCCCATACACATGTATATACATACGTCCACACACGCAAATGTACATACCTACACAGCTTTCCGTGGTTTACCCCAGACACTTCACATGCCCTGATTCAATCCACTGACAGCACGTCAACCCCGGTATACCACATCGATCCAATTCACTCTACTCCTTGCCCTCCTTTCACCCTCCTGCATGTTCAGGCCCCGATCACACAAAATCTTTTTCACTCCATCTTTCCACCTCCAGTTTGGTCTCCCACTTCTCCTCGTTCCCTCCACCTCCGACACATATTTCCTCTTGGTCAATCTTTCCTCACTCATTCTCTCCATGTGTCCAAACCATTTCAAAACACCCTCTTCTGCTCTCTCAACCACGCTCTTTTTATTTCCACACATCTCTCTTACCCTTACGTTACTTACTCGATCAAACCACCTCACACCACACATTGTCCTCAAACATCTCATTTCCAGCACATCCATCCTCTTGCGCACAACTCTATCCATAGCTCACGCCTCGCAACCATACAACATTGTTGGAACCACTATTCCTTCAAACATACCCATTTTTGCTCTCCGAGATAATGTTCTCGACTTCCACACATTCTTCAAGGCTCCCAGGATTTTTGCCCCCTCCCCCACCCTATGATATATGATATATAAATGTGCATTTATGTGTACAAGAGTAGATGTGGCCTTTGCCAGTTTCTTGGTGTTAACACAGAAACGGCTATCAAGAAAAAATAAGGACCCATCTTAGGTAAGTTTGGCGATATGGAAGGAGAGAGAAGGGAGAGAGCTGTACAGGGTAGAAGAGTCATTGGGTCTCTTGATAGAATAATGAAGGGTAAAGTTTTAAGTATGGAAATGAAGAAAGGATTAAGGGACAGTATTATCCTCCTGACCCTAAACAGTGCAGCAGAAACATGGACATGGAATGACTCACAGTGCTCAAGAATCCAGGCTGTGCAAACAAAGTGTTTGAGAGGAGCATTTGGAGTGAAGCAAATGGAATGAAAAAAGAAATAAGGGGTTGTATGAGAGATGTGGCATGGTAGGGGATGCAGAGGGGGCATTGTGAATTGGTAGAGTGAATGAAACATAATACTTTGAGGTGGTTTAGCCATGTGGATCTATCAATCTTGCTATATCTCTGATGTCTGTTCCTCTCAGGTTTTCCCTTAATGGGATGGCCACTACAATAGAGTCTCCATGATTAGTGAACTCCATTGCCGCTTCTTAGCCGTCAGTGCCTCATCCTTAAATGGCCACTACAGGGATAAATGGAGATATGGATGGATAGATAGATAGCGTACGTCAATATTGATTAAGATGCAGAACTGTTCATTGTTATGAAAATGTTGTGAAATGGTTAAATGATTTTTTGGGAAGTACTGATTCATTAAGTGTTTATTTACTTAATGAATTTAGTTAAATTAAGCATCCTTTGTACATATAATTTTTCAAATAACTGAAGGGGAAAAATTGAATGGTGGTGTTCTTTGGGTTTTATATTAGTATGAGGATTGAATGGTGCTGATGTTTGGGTACTTATCAGTACTGGGAAAAATTAGATGGTGCCATTGTTTAAGGTATTTCAGTTAAACAAGTGACAAATAGATGGGAATTCTTTGTGCAACATTGTGTGTACACATTTAGCATAGTTTTGTATCAGTGTTTTATCAGTTTTAGTACCAAATGATGTGTATGATGATGTGTTGGTGTCACTTGTATTGGCATTGATCAGTGTCGTATCAGTGTTATGTACCACTGTTGAATCATTGTGGAAATTGAGCTTACATTATACCTGACAGCTAAAGTGAATGTCTGTATTACAGTCCAGCATTTAAAACAGAATTGATGATGATAATTTGATGAGTAAATAACTGAGTTTATGAATGTTTCTGATCATGTACATTAGTTGGTAGTAGCTGGTAGGCAGCCAAGGACTTAGGAGGTACATCAGCAGTGCTACCCGCCTGGGTATCGGGAGGGTTAGTGATGGCTGCAAAGTGAGCCAGTACATCAGTGGTTGTTGAGTTGCACTCCTTTGACCCATGTAGCTGTCTTTTCTTTCTGCCTCCCCACATGTGGACTACTGGCATTCTGTCCACAAACAAACAATCTCTCCTTGTCATACATAACACTTGGCAACACTTACCTCAGCTCATTCTTCATAACTAGATTTTCCTTTGGTGAAAACTATGTGCTAGCCTGGCCTTTTGGCAAAATAACAGGAGCAGTAGATAGAAGTAGTTAATAGGAACATTTAGACAGGAGCATTAGACTGAAACATTAGATAGAAGTAGTAGGTAGGAACATTAGACAGGAACATTAGGTAGAAGTAGTCAGTAGGAGCATTAGGTTGGAACCTTTGTAAACACTGAGCTAGAGTTCCCCTCTGCCAGTGGCCTGTTAAGGGTGAGGCACTAAAGGCTAAGGAGCAGCTCTGGAGTTTTTGATTATGGAGACTCTATTGCTGTGGTCACCCCCTTGAGGGAGATCCAGTTGGGAACTGACATCAGAGATATAGACAGATAGATAATGTTCATTATTTATTTTGTCTGTACAAGTCTGAACAACCTCCAAACCAGAAAATTCCAAAATCTGGCATGATTTATGCTGCAGGCATTCTGGCTCGGGATGCAAGTATTCCATATTTATGGTTGTTTACCATTATTGATATTGTTATTTACAATTTTTTAAGTTTTCTGTACCATGATGTGATGCAAAGCTCACTTTTTCTCACAGATGATGGATGTGGACAGTGTTGATGTACGAACCCTTGCAGCAGAGGGGCTTTGCAAGCTTTTGCTTGCTTGTCGTATTACCTCTTCCAAACTGTTATCTCATCTCATTATCATGTGGTATAATCCAATAACAGGTAGGAATATTGATTGGATTGTTTTTTAGAATTCTTGAAATTTCATTCCATGAGATTACACACCCTTTCAAAAAGCTAATGTTACATACATAAAGACCACACAAAAGAAGGTACTGTGAACAATAGCTGGTTAGTTTAGCAGCTAGAAAGATTCATCTCTTTCAAAGAAAAAGAAAATGCTTTCAAAACAATCCCACCACAGTTTGCTCAGGACGAAGTTCTTTGCAACAGAACCTGACTCCTCCCACTCAAACTACCTCATAACCAACCACTGACATATGCAGTTATAAGTTCATGCCTGTTTCAAGTTCTGGCAACACATATTGACAGATCTTCCTTTCCCTGACGAACTCAAGATTTGACAAAATATATTCACACTGTACAAACAGTGATCATAACAAAAATCACTTCATTATTACACCAGATTCTTCATGTCCATCATGCAACTTCCACACTGAAGACACTGAACACCTACTCTTCAGTTGTCATGTGATTACCCAACAAAGAGAAGCTCACATGACTACACATTTTGACCTGTGGTCCTATGTGATAGACATGGTCAGCTTCCTGAGTGCTGAAGGGGCTGCATAGATCTTGAGGCATGAAGGAAAGGTTTGTTTTATTATTTTTATTATTTTTTCTTATTATTATTATTTTATTATTATTATTATTATTATTAATATTATTATTATTATTATTATTATTATTTTTTTTTTCATACTATTCGCCATTTCCCGCGATAGCGAGGTAGCGTTAAGAACAGAGGACTGGGCCTTTGAGGGAATATCCTCACCTGGCCCTCTTCTCTGTTCCTTCTTTTGGAAAATTAAAAAAAAAAAAAAAACGAGAGGGGAGGATTTCCAGCTCCCCGCTCCCTTCCCTTTTAGTCGCCTTCTACGACACGCAGGGAATACGTGGGAAGTATTCTTTCTCCCCTATCCCCAGGGAATTATTATATATTTTATTTTATTTATATTATATATATTTTATTATTATATATTTTCTAAAAGAAAGAGACAGGAGGTCAAGAGAGAGGTGCAAGAGGTGAAAAAGAGGGCAAATGAGAGTTGGGGTGAGAGAGTATCATTAAATTTTAGGGAGAATAAAAAGATGTTCTGGAAGGAGGTAAATAAAGTGCGTAAGACAAGGGAGCAAATGGGAACTTCAGTGAAGGGCGCAAATGGGGAGGTGATAACAAGTAGTGGTGATGTGAGAAGGAGATGGAGTGAGTATTTTGAAGGTTTGTTGAATGTGTTTGATGATAGAGTGGCAGATATAGGGTGTTTTGGTCGAGGTGGTGTGCAAAGTGAGAGGGTTAGGGAAAATGATTTGGTAAACAGAGAAGAGGTAGTAAAAGCTTTGCGGAAGATGAAAGCCGGCAAGGCAGCAGGTTTGGATGGTATTGCAGTGGAATTTATCAAAAAAGGAGGTGACTGTATTATTGACTGGTTGGTAAGGTTATTTTATGTATGTATGACTCATGGTGAGGTGCCTGAGGATTGGCGGAATGCGTGCATAGTGCCATTGTACAAAGGCAAGGGGGATAAGAGTGAGTGCTCAAATTACAGAGGTATAAGTTTGTAGAGTATTCCTGGTAAATTATATGGGAGGGTATTGATTGAGAGGGTGAAGGCATGTACAGAGCATCAGATTGGGGAAGAGCAGTGTGGTTTCAGAAGTGGTAGAGGATGTGTGGATCAGGTGTTTGCTTTGAAGAATGTATGTGAGAAATACTTAGAAAAGCAAATGGATTTGTATGTAGCATTTATGGATCTGGAGAAGGCATATGATAGAGTTGATAGAGATGCTCTGTGGAAGGTATTAAGAATATATGGTGTGGGAGGCAAGTTGTTAGAAGCAGTGAAAAGTTTTTATCGAGGATGTAAGGCATGTGTATGTGTAGGAAGAGAGGAAAGTGATTGGTTCTCAGTGAATGTAGGTTTGCGGTACGGGTGTGTGATGTCTCCATGGTTGTTTGATTTGCTTATGGATGGAGTTGTTAGGGAGGTGAATGCAAGAGTTTTGGAAAGAGGGGCAAGTATGAAGTCTGTTGGGGATGAGAGAGCTTGGGAAGTGAGTCAGTTGTTGTTCGCTGATGATACAGCGCTGGTGGCTGATTCATGTGAGAAACTGCAGAAGCTGGTGACTGAGTTTGGTAAAATGTGTGAAAGAAGAAAGTTAAGAGTAAATGTGAATAAGAGCAAGGTTATTAGGTACAGTAGGGTTGAGGGTCAAGTCAATTGGGAGGTAAGTTTGAATGGAGAAAAACTGGAGGAAGTAAAGGGTTTTAGATATGTGGGAGTGGATCTGGCAGCGGATGGAACCATGGAAGTGGAAGTGGATCATAGGGTGGGGGAGGGGGCAAAAATCCTGGGAGCCTTGAAGAATGTGTGGAAGTCGAGAACATTATCTCGGAAAGCAAAAATGGGTATGTTTGAAGGAATAGTGGTTCCAACAATGTTGTATGGTTGCGAGGCATGGGCTATGGATAGAGTTGTGCGCAGGAGGATGGATGTGCTGGAAATGAGATGTTTGAGGACAATGTGTGGTGTGAAGTGGTTTCATCGAGTAAGTAACGTAAGGGTAAGAGAGATGTGTGGAAATAAAAAGAGTGTGGTTGAGAGAGCAGAAGAGGGTGTTTTGAAATGGTTTGGGCACATGGAGAGAATGAGTGAGGAAAGATTGACGGAGAGGATATATGTGTCGGAGGTGGAGGGAACGAGGAGAAGAGGGAGACCAAATTGGAGGTGGAAAGATGGAGTGAAAAAGATTTTGTGTGATCGGAGCCTGAACATGCAGGAGGGTGAAAGGAGGGCAAGGAATAGAGTGAATTGGATCGATGTGGTATACCGGGGTTGACGTGCTGTCAGTGGATTGAATCAGGGCATGTGAAGCGTCTGGGGTAAACCATGCAAAGCGTGTGGGGCCTGGATGTGGAAAGGGAGCTGTGGTTTCAGTGCATTATTACATGGCAGCTAGAGACTGAGTGTGAACGAATGGGGCCTTTGGTGTTTTTCCTAGCGCTACCTCGCACACATGGGGGGGAGGGGGTTGTTATTCCATGTGCGGCGAGGTGGCGATGGGAACAAATAAAGGCAGACAGTATGAATTATGTACATGTGTATATATATATATGTGTGTGTGTATATATATGTGTACATTGAGATGTATAGGTATGTATATTGTGCATGTGTGGACATGTATGTATATACATGTGTATGTGGGCGGGTTGGGCCATTCTTTCGTCTGTTTCCTTGCACTACCTCGCTAACGCGGGAGACAGCGACAAAGCAAAATAAATAAATAAATAAAATATTTCTTTTCTTTTTTTTTTTTTGCTTTGTCGCTGTCTCCCGCGTTTGCGAGGTAGCGCAAG
The DNA here is from genome assembly GCF_036320965.1 of Panulirus ornatus. Lineage (NCBI taxonomy): Eukaryota > Metazoa > Arthropoda > Malacostraca > Decapoda > Palinuridae > Panulirus > Panulirus ornatus. The sequence goes on from NC_092233.1 coordinate 64,329,810, forward strand.
GGAACAGACAAAAGAAATGGCCCAACCCACCCCCATACACATGTATATACATACATCCACACACGCAAATATACATACCTACACAGCTTTCCATGGTTTACCCCAGACGCTTCACATGCCCTGATTCAATCCACTGACAGCACGTCAACCCCGGTATACCACATCGATCCAATTCACTCTATTCCTTGCCCGCCTTTCACCCTCCTGCATGTTCAGGCCCCGATCACTCAAAATCTTTTTCACTCCATCTTTCCACCTCCAATTTGGTCTCCCACTTCTCCTCGTTCCCTCCACCTCTGACACATATAACCTCTTGGTCAATCTTTCCCCACGCATTCTCTCCATGTGACCAAACCATTTCAAAACACCCTCTTCTGCTCTCTCAACCACACTTTTTATTTCCACACATCTCTCTCACCCTTACATTACTTACTCGATCAAACCACCTCACACCACACATTGTCCTCAAACATCTCATTTCCAGCACATCCACCCTCCTGCGCACAACTCTATCCATAGCCCATGCCTTGCAACCATACAACATTGTTGGAACCACTATTTCTTCAAACATACCCATTTTTGCTTTCCGAGATAATGTTCTCGACTTCCAAACATTCTTCAAGGCTCCCAGAATTTTCGCCCCCTCCCCCACCCTATGCTTCACTTCCGCTTCCATGGTTCCATCTGCTGCCAGATCCACTCCCAGATATCTAAAACACTTCACTTCCTCCAGCTTTTCTCCATTCAAACTTACCTCCCACTTGACTTGACCCTCAACCCTACTGTACCTAATAACCTTGCTCTTATTCACATTTACTCTTAACTTTCTTCTTTCACACACTTTACCAAACTCAGTCACCAGCTTCTGCAGTTTCTCACATGAATCAGCCACCAGCGCTGTATCATCAGCGAACAACAACTGACTCACTTCCCAAGCTCTCTCATCCACAACAGACTGCATACTTGCCCCTCTTTCCAAAACTCTTGCATTCACCTCCCTAACAACCCCATCCATAAACAAATTAAACAACCATGGAGACATCACACACCCCTGCCGCAAACCTACATTCACTGAGAACCAATCACTTTCCTCTCTTCCTACACGTACACATGCCTTACATCCTCGATCAAAACTTTTCACTGCTTCTAACAACTTGCCTCCCGCACCATATATTCTTAATACCTTCCCCAGAGCATCTCTATCAACTCTATCATATGCCTTCTCCAGATCCATAAATGCTACATACAAATCCATTTGTTTTTCTAAGTATTTCTCGCATATATTCTTCAAAGCAAACACCTGATCCACACATCCTCTACCACTTCTGAAACCACACTGCTCTTCCCCAATCTGATGCTCTGTACATGCCTTCACCCTCTCAATCAATACCCTCCCATATAATTTACCAGGAATATTCAACAATCTTATACCTCTGTAATTTGAGCACTCACTCTTATCCCCTTTGCCTTTGTACAATGGCACTATGCAAGCATTCCGCCAATCCTCAGGCACCTCACCATGAATCATACATACATTAAATAACCTTACCAAGCAGTCAACAATACATTCAAACTTACCTCCCAATTAACTTGTCCCTCAACCCTACTGAACCTAATAACCTTGCTCTTATTCACATTTATTCTCAACTTTCTTCTTTCATACACTTTACCAAACTCGGTCACAAACCTCTGCAGTTTCTCACTCGAATAAGCTACCAGCGTTGTATCGTCAGCGAACAACAACTGACTCACTTCCCATGCCCTCTCATTCACAACAGACTGCATACTTTTTATTTACTTATTTTTTTTTTTCAGAGGATGACAGTTTATTAAGGCACATGCTTGGAGTGTTCTTTCCTCTTTATGCATCATATGGAGGAAGCAATCAGGAAAGTTTATGTGAAGCTGTACTTCCTACTCTTCAGACATTTTTCAAAGCGCCATCACGCTCACCACTTGCAGATGTTGATGTTGATGATGTAGCAAACTTCCTGGTGTCTGTCACCAGTCCTTCCATTATTGCAGATGGGATTACAGATGTAAGTCGTAGGTAGAAGATCATTGTAACCTAAGTTGGCTGTTAGATATTCCTTCTAACATCTTAAGACTTTTATTCATCACCAGTTTGTTTTTGCTCAGATTGGATACATTACAGCAAAAAAGGTAGATATTTTAAGAGAGTCATTCCGCAATTTTCATTAATTGATGATTCTTGAGGCATTTTGCTAAGTACTTATAGTGTAGAACTCTCTCCCCAAGCAGTACAAATACATAATTTCACACACAAACACACTCTTTCTCCCCTAGTAATGCACAAATAGTAATTACACACACAGCATACAAAAGTTAGAAAAATTGTAAAGAAGCACTTGTATAGTATGAGAGTGGATGAATAGAGGAAAATGAGTTTTGAGATTGTGAATGTCGACAGCATACAGAGATTTAAAAAGCTGTATGATAGTAGAGAAAGTTGAAGGGATGGGTCCCCATGACTCCTCATATATTATGGCCAGGTAATTACAAACACATACTAACATCATTTATTTCTGTTCATTTTCACAGAAGGTTAACACCCATGATACATTGGTATTTACACTGTGCACGGAAATTTTGGCCTTCCCGGAAAGCAGTTGGACAAAAGTGCTTATTCGCTGCTTGAATCATCTGCATCTTACACCAACAAATTTTTCTACATTACGTCAAGTTCATGTTTTAGTTAGAAAAATGATAAAGGTGAGTTTATGGTTGCTGAAATGTGAACATTTTGTTGAGGCTGCTTGGTCACCTTTTATGTATTAACATTTTTACTTTTTTTTTTTTTTTTGTCGCTGTCTCCCGCATTTGTGAGGTAGTGCAAGGAAACAGACGAAAGAAATTTCCCAACCCACCCCCATACACATGTATATACATACGTCCACACACACAAATATACATACCTACACAGCTTTCCATGGTTTACCCCAGACGCTTCACATGCCTTGATTCAATCCACTGACAGCATGTCAACCCCGGTATACCACATCGCTCCAATTCACTCTGTTCCTTGCCCTCCTTTCACCCTCCTGCATGTTCAGGCCCCGATCACACAAAATCTTTTTCACTCCATCCCTCCACCTCCAATTTGGTCTCCCTCTTCTCCTCGTTCCCTCCACCTCCGACACATATATCCTCTTGGTCAATCTTTCCTCACTCATTCTCTCCATGTGCCCAAACCATTTCAAAACACCCTCTTCTGCTCTCTCAACCACGCTCTTTTTATTTCCACACATCTCTCTTACCCTTACGTTACTTACTCGATCAAACCACCTCACACCACACATTGTCCTCAAACATCTCATTTCCAGCACATCCATCCTCCTGCGCACAACTCTATCCATAGGCCACGCCTCGCAACCATACAACATTGTTGGAACCACTATTCCTTCAAACATACCCATTTTTGCTTTCCGAGATAATGTTCTCGACTTCCACACATTCTTCAATGCTCCCAGAATTTTCGCCCCCTCCCCCACCCTATGATCCACTTCCGCTTCCATGGTTCCATCCGCTGCCAGATCCACTCCCAGATATCTAAAACACTTCACTTCCTCCAGTTTTTCTCCATTCAAACTCACCTCCCAATTGACTTGACCCTCAACCCTACTGTACCTAATAACCTTGCTCTTATTCACATTTACTCTTAACTTTCTTCTTTCACACACTTTACCAAACTCAGTCACCAGCTTCTGCAGTTTCTCACATGAATATACTTTTGTATATACATTTTCTCTTCATAATTGGTCACCATTTCCTGCATTAACGAGGTAGCAGCAGGAAACAGATAAGAAAGCACACCTCCACTCACAAACACATGCATATACATGTACATATAGATACACATACATATGTACATATTCATACTTGCTCTCCATCATCTATTCCCAGTGCCACCCCATCTCACAGGAGACAGCATTTGAGCACAAATGCATAAAAGAAAGGAAAAAAGATAACATATACATTCTCTTCTCATCCCCCACACCAATTTGCCACCCCCTGCATCAAGAAGGTAGGGCCAGGAAACAGATAAAGGCCACATCTGCCCACACTCATTCTTTAACTGTCATGTTTAATGCACTGAAACCAAAGCTCCTTATCCACATCAAGAACCTGCAAACCTTTCCATGGTTCACCCCAGACATTTCACATGCCCTGTTCAGTGATGGCACATCGACCCCAGTATACTACATCATTCCAGTTCACTATTCATTACATGCCTCTTACCCTCCTGTATGTTCAAGAATACTTCCCACTCATTCTCTGCATTCATAGGAGGTGACTAAAAGGGGTGGGAGTAGGGTACTGGAAATCCTCCTCTCCTGTTTTACTTTTCCAAAGGAAGGAACAGAGAAGGAATTTGTGTGAGGATTTTCCCTCTAAGGCTTAGTCATCTGTTCTTGATGCTACCATGCTAATGTGGAAAATGATGAATATGTATGAAGAGATATATTTATTTGTTTTTTCTATTATTATACTTAATTGCTGCTTCCTGTGACAGCGAGGTAGCGCCATGAAACATATGAAGAATAGCCCATCCACTCATATACACGCACACATATATGCCCATATACGCACATATACATACTTTCATACTATTCGCCGTTTCCTGCGTTAGCGAGGTAGCTTTAGGAACAGAGGACTGAGCCTTTGAGGGAAATCCCCACTTGGCCCCCTTCTTTGTTCCTTCCTTTGGAAAATCAAAAATGCGAGGGGAGGATTTCCAGCCCCCCTGCTCCCTTCCCTTTTAGTCTCCTTTTACGACACGCAGGAAATACATGGGAAGTATTCTTTCTCCCCTATCCCCAGGGATATATATACATACTTGTAAATATCATTACTCATGCAAGCATGAGTAAGTACATGTGTATATATGTATATGTGTGTGTATGTATATAATGATATATACATACTTATATATATCATTATATACATACACACACATATACATGGTTGCGAGGCGTGGGCTATGGATAGAGTTGTGCGCAGGAGGATGGATGTGCTGGAAATGAGATGTTTGAGGACAATGTGTGGTGTGAGGTGGTTTGATCGAGTGAGTAACGTAAGGGTAAGAGAGATGTGTGGAAATAAAAAGAGCGTGGTTGAGAGAGCAGAAGAGGGTGTTTTGAAGTGGTTTGGGCACATGGAGAGGATGAGTGAGGAAAGATTGACCAAGAGGATATATGTGTCGGAGGTGGAGGGAGCAAGGAGAAGAGGGAGACCAAATTGGAGGTGGAAAGATGGAGTGAAAAAGATTTTGTGTGATCGGGGCCTGAACATGCAGGAGGGTGAAAGGAGGGCAAGGAATAGAGTGAATTGGAGCGATGTGTTATACCGGGGTTGACGTGCTGTCAGTGGATTGAATCAAGGCATGTGAAGCGTCTGGGGTAAACCATGGAAAGCTGTGTAGGTATGTATATTTGCGTGTGTGGACGTATGTATATACATGTGTATGGGGGGGGTTGGGCCATTTCTTTCGTCTGTTTCCTTGCGCTACCTCGCAAACGCGGGAGACAGCGACAAAGTATAAAAAAAAAAAAAAAAAAAACATATACATATATACACATGTACTTACTCATGTTTGCATTCATCCATTCCTGTCACTACCCCATCACACAGGAAATAGCATCATTTCCTCCTGCCTCAGCAAGGCAGCACCTGGAAAACAGGCCACATTTGTTCACATTCAGTCTCTAGATGTCATGTGTAATGCACAGAAACCACATTCAGGCCCCATAAATTCTTCTATGGTTTGCCCCAGATGCTTCACATGCCCTGATTCAATCCATTGACTGCACGTCGACCCTGGTATACCACATCATTCCAGTTCACTCCATTCCTTGCATGCCTCTTACCCTCCTGTATATACAGGCCCTGATCACTCAAAATTTTTTTCACTCCATTCTTCCACCTACAATTTGGTCTCCCACTTCTTTTTCCCTTTACCTCAGACACATATATCCTCTTTGTCAATTTTTCCTCACTCATTCTTTCCATATGTCCAAACCATTTCAACACTCCTCTTCTGTTCTCTCAACCACACTACTTTTATTTTCACTTATCTCTCTTACACTTTCATTACTTAATCAAACCACCTCACACCACATACTGTCCTCTATTATTTCATTTCCAACACATCCTCCCGCCTCCATACAACCCTATCTATAACCCAACCCTCGCATCCATATGACTTTGTTGGAACTGCTATTCCTTCAAACACCCATTTTTGCTCTTTGAAATAACATTCTCTCCTTCCACACATTCTTCATTGCTCCCAGAACCTCCACACCCTCCCCCACCGTGTGACTCACTTCCACTTCCATAGTTCCATTTGCTGCTAAGTCCACTCCCAGATATCTAAAGCATTTCACTTCCTCCAGTTTTTCTCCATTTAAACTTACCTCCCAATCAGCTTGAACCTCAACTCTACTGAACCTTGCTCTTATTCACATTTGCTCTCAACTTTCTCCTTTCACACACTTTTCCAAACTCAGTCACCAACTTCTGCAGTTTCTCACATGAATCAGCCAGTAGAGCTGTATGATCGGCAAACAAAACTGACTCTTTTCCCAGGCCCTCTCATCCACAACAGACTGCATATTCACCCTTCTTTCCAAAACTCTTGCATTTACCTCCCTGACCACCCCATCCATAAATAAATTAAACAACCATGAGGACATCATGCACCTGACACAAACCGACATTCACGGGAATCACTCTCCTCTCTTCTTACTTGTACACATGCCTTACATCCTTGGTAAGAACTTTTCACTGCTTCTAGCAACTTACCTCCCACACCATATAATCTTAAAACCTTCCACAAAGCATCTCTATCAACCCTATCATATACCTTCTCCAGATCCATAGATGCTACATACAAATCCATCTGTTTTTCTAAGTATTTCTCTTATACATTCTTCAGAGCAAACACCTAATTCACACATCCTCTACTACTTCTGAAATTACACTAGTCTTCCCGAGTCTGATGCTCTGTACAGGCCTTTACTCTCCCATATGATTACCTAGGAATACTCAACGAACTTATGCCTCTGTTGTTTGAACACTCACCTTCATCCCCTTTGCCTTTATATAATGGCACCATGCTTGCATTGTGCCAATCCTCAGGCACTTCACCATGATCCAAACATACATTGTATAACCTTATCATCTAATCAACAACACAGTCACCCCCTTTTTATTAATAATTTTCACTGCAATACCATCCAAACCTGCTGCCTTGCTGGATTTCATCTTCAGCAAAGCTTTCACTTCCTCTTCTTTGTTTACCAAACCATTCTCCTTGATCCTCTCACACTACCGCTGTTTCCTGTGTTAGCAAGGTAGCGCCAGGAGCACATGAAGAAAGGCCACATATACTCACATCCATTTTCTAGCTGTCATGTTGTGCAATGCACCAAAACCACAGCTCCCCATCCACATCTAGGCCCCGCAGACTTTTCCATGGCTCATCCCAGATGCTTCAAATGCCCTGGTTCTGTCAGTTGACAGCACGCTAACCCTAGCATACCACATGGTTCTAGTGCACTCTGTCCCATTCATGCCTTTCACCTTTTGCATATTCGGGCTTCGATCGCTCAAAATCTTTTTCCCTCCATCCTTCTACCTCCATTTTGGTCTTCCCGTTCTCCATGTTCCCTCCAGCTCTGATACATATATCCTCTCTGTCAACCTTTCTTCACTCATTCCCTCCATATGTCCAAACTATTTCAGCACCCTCTTCTGCTCTCTTAACCACGTTCTTTTTATTGCTGCACATATCTCTTACCTTTTCATTACTTACTTGATCAAGCCATCTCACACCACATATTTTCCTTATATGTTTAATTTTGAGCATATCGTTCCTCCTCCTCACAAGCTTATCTATAGCTCATGCCTCACATTCATATGATATCATTGGACCTACTATTGCTTCAGAGATGCCCACTTTTGCCCACTTAGATAGCATATTCTCTTTCCATGCATTCTTCATTGCTCTGAGAACCTATACCCCCTCCCCCTCCCTGTGGCTCACTTCTGCTTCCAAGGTTCTACTTGCTGCCATGTCCACTCTCAGATATTGAAAACATTTCACTTCCTCCAATTTTTCTCCATTTGAACTCATACCCAACTGATTTGTCTATCAATCTTGCTGAACCTAAAACTTTGCTTTTATTCACATTCACTCTCAATTTTCTCCTTTCACTCACACTTCCAAACTCAGTCACTAATTTTTGCAATTTCCCGCTTGAATCTACCATCAGTGTTTTATCATTAACAAACAACTAACTCACTTCCTGGAATTTCCTGGGCTATCTCATCCCCCACAGACTGCATATTCTCCCTTCTCTCCAAGTCTCTCGCATTTACCTCCCCCACCACTCCATCCACAAACAAATTGCACAACCATAAGTTGTTATAACACTTAACTATTAACTAGGACATTAGTATTGCTTATATTTCCTTTGCACCCTTTAGCTTATTATGCTCTGCTGTCATGTGTATGTGGTTCTCCAGGAGTATTTTTTGGAATCTGTAGTGAGGTGTAAGGTATTTTTAGAATTGTTTTCTAATGAAAAATTATCATCACCAAGGGTTTTCATCTGTAAATTCTCTTGTCTTATAAGAGTGACACAGTTCAAAACAATTGTAACAAAGTGAGAATGCAGATCTACTTCAGGCCTCCTTGTCAACTCCACATATATTGACTAGCATATGAAACATTGTGTAGGATCCCACTACTTGCTGTTATGGCTGTATGTACATTCTCCTATGAAGAGAACAGCAAAAATTACCAAGATGTTTATACCTCAGCTGCAATGATCAGAAAAAGAATTTAGGGTATATGCTTCTCGACAGCAGTGAAAGAGACAAATGTAATTCATCTCTATGTCTTTGGTAAACCAAATTCTGCTTTTGAGGATATATTGAAGGCTTTAATGCCTAATTGGCTTGGCCTAGAGGATTTTTCGTTGTACTACATATTTTGATGATTAGATGAATTTTCATGAACTGAGGCAACATTATGGTTGTAGGTAATTTTGAAATTGATAAAAGTTTACTGAAACATGTTTTATGTTTATAACAAAATAGCATGATATGTCTTTTTTATTTTTTTTTTTGATTGTCTTCAGTTAATCAGCTATTATATAAACAAGAATTTTCTTTGAATACTGCCTTTGATTCCAGCGTGTGCGAGAAAGAGTGAGTCTGAATGCCTTAGAACGTTTCTGTTCCTCCATTCAAAATATGTTACAAAATGCCCCTGAACCTAATCTTGAAACTGAGGAAGAGAAGCCAGATACAACATTAGTAGTTAATGAATCAGGCAATTTAACAGGTGAGGCACGTGGACATTTTTTGGTACGGTTGTTGTTGAATTTTGAAGTACCTATATATCTTGATTTCTTATTTTTTAGTTTCTGTGAGTGTTAAGATATGAAGTGTTCTTAGATGATTGTTTGTATTTTGTTGCATTTGTAATAGATAATTGAGACTATAATTGTGGCTGGTGTGTAGAAATTTCAAGAGAAAGTGAATGAAGAATAGTACTGTATAAGGAAACAAGGGAAGTAGGCAAGGAGTGGAAGGCATTTAGGGAGTCAGTGCTTATGTGTATGGGTAAAGTATGTAGTGTGTGGGAGATGGGCATGAGAGATGTGGTAGGAATGGCGTGATGAGGAAGTTATGTTGCAAGTGAAAAAGAAAGCATGGTTGTATGGGCAGTACCAATAGGAAAGAAAAAATATTGATTGGGAGGAGATAAGCAAGAAAATGCAGGGGCTGACAAAGAAGGCAAATGAGAGACGGTGTGATAAGTTATCAGAGAACTTCAGGAAGAACAAGAAAATGTTTTGTGTGAGGTGAAGAAGACAACAGAACAAATTGGGGCATCAGTGAAGGGATCAGATGAGAGGAGGTAGCAAGTAAAGAAAAGGTGAAGAAGAAATGGGGTGAGTATTTTGAAGGACTTTTGAATGCATTGGATTTTATGGTGGTAGATGTGCTGTGTTTGGGGTAAGATAGCATGAATCATTCTGTGAAAAGAGAGGAGGTAGTGAAAGCCACATGGAAGATGTAGTGTGGCAAAGCAGCTGGAATGGCTGGGATTGTAAGTGAATTTCATAAGAAAGGGGATGATGATGATATTGATTGGTTAGTCTGGATTTTTATTTTATGTTTGGTTCGAGTTGAGGTCCCTTAGGACGAGCAGGAAATTAGTATAGTGCCATACTATAAAGATAGTGAAGATTTAAAAGTGAATGCTTGAATTATAGAGGTATAATTGTATGGCAAGTTGGTAGGCAGTCAATGACCAGGAGGTATATTACCGGTACTACCCACTTGGGTATCGGGAGGGTTAGTGACAGCTGCTTAGTGAGCCAGCACTTCAGTGGTTACCAGGTTGCACCCCTGACCCAGGTAGCTGTCTTTCTGTCTGCCTCACCCAAATGTGGACTACTGGTACTCTGTCCACAAACAGTTTTTCTTTGTCTCACATAACACTTGACAACACATAACTCACACATCTCATTCTTCATTACTAGATTTTCCTGTGGTGAGCACTATGCGGTAGCCTTGCCATTTAGTAGAATGGTAGGAGCAATAGATGATAGTAGGTAGGAACCTTTAGGCAGGAGCATTAGACAGAAAGAAAGATCAGGTAGAAGTAGTAAGTAGGAGCATTAGATAGAAGTAGTAGGTTGGAACATTAGGTAAGAGCCTCTGCAAACACTGTACTAGGGTTGCCCCTCTGGCAGTGGCCTGTTGAGGGTGAGGCCCTAAAGGCTAAGAAGTGGCACTGGAGTTTACTAGTTATGGAGACACTGTTGCTGTGGCCATCCCCTTGAGGGAGTTCCAGTTGGAACAGGCATCAGAGATATAGATAAATAGGATTGTATGGTGACAGGATGATGGCATACATGGAGCATCAAACTGGGATTGAAAAATATATGTTAAGGAGTAGTAGAAAATGGGTGGACCAGTTGTTTGCTTTGAAGATATTATGTGAGAAATACTTGAGGAAAGAGAGGAATTTACATTTGGCGTTTGTAGACCTGAAAAAAGTTGATAGGGATGTTTTGTGGAAGGTGAACCAAGGTATGTGAAACAATATGAATATTTAGTAGGGCTTGGCTGTGGATGGTAGTCCCTAATTATGGTACATTATGCAGGATAGCTAGGTACTTGATGCATATAGATCAAGCCAGTGTTTTATATGTTCTCGATGCTACTTTGTTCAAGTGGGAAAAGTGCTAAGGTTTGAAAATATGGTGTATTAAACTTAAGGTCAGATAGGGATGTGCTCTTTCGTAGATATCTTAGTTCATATCACATGAATTGAAAATTTCCCATGCTGTGTATTTTAATAATGGTGTAAAATATCTATATTTAGGACACACCTGGTAGCATTTTTTAATATTTCAAGAAATTTGTTTGTTGGTTGAGCTATTGAATATATATTTATTGATTAGTTTGTGCTTGCATTTATTTGTGAAAAAGTCAAGATGCTTATATGTAAAAAGCTTTAAGGTATTGGAATGACTAGTTATGGTATTACAAAATTGTTTGCAAGAAATGTTAGTAGATGATATGAGTATTAGGTAGGAACATCAGGTAGAAGTAGTGGGTAGGAGCTTTAGGTAGAAGCAGTCTGTAGGAACTTTAGGTGGGAGCCTCTGCAAACACTGCGCTAGAGTTGCCCTCTGCCTGTTGCCTGTTAAAGGTGAGGCACTGAATGTTAAGAAGAGGCACTGGAGTTCATTAGTTATGGAGACTCTATTGCCGTGGCCACCCCCTTGAGGGAGTTCCAGTTGGAGCGGGCATCAGAGGTATAGATAAGTAGATGGTCTTTTATGCTGTTAGTAAGCTCATGGACTACTTTATGATTTGTCTTTCATTTGATACTGAATAATTCCAAATTTTCCTGATTCTAGGTTTAAGTGCAATGAATAAGTCATTAGAAAATACAGTGATAAAAAAGAAGAGGATGTTGTACAACAATCAGACCATGTCAGACCCTGAGGTTTTCTCTAGTGAGGTGAGTGATTGAAATGTGTCTCTTTTGGAGCTGGCTTTCATCTTTTTACATTGAAAGTTTTTTTTTATTGTACTTTGTCGCTGTCTCCCGCGTTAGCGAGGTAGCGCAAGGAAACAGACGAAAGAATGGCCCCACCCACCCACATACCCATGTATATACATACACGTCCACACACGCACATATATGTACCTATACATCTCAACGTATACATATATATATACACACAGACATATACATATATACATAATTCATACTGTCTGCCCTTATTCATTCCCGTCGCTACCTCGCCACACATCAAATGAAAACCCCCTCCCCCTGCATGTGTGCGAGGTAGCCCTAGGAAAAGACAACAAAGGCCACATTCGTTCACACCCAGTCTCTAGCTGTCATGTATAATGCACAGAAACCACAGCTCCCTTCCCACATCCAGGCCCCACAAAACTTCTCATGGTTTACCCCAGACGCTTCACATGCCCTGGTTCATTCCATTGACAGCACGTCGACCCCAGTATACCACAACATTCCAATTCACTCTATTCCTTGCGTGCCTTTCACCCTTCTGCATGTTCAGGCCCCAATCACTCAAAATCTTTTTCACTCCATCTTTCCACCTCCAATTTGGTCTCCCACTTCTCGTTCCTTCCACCTCTGACACATATATCCTCTTTGTCAATCTTTCCTCACTTATTCTCTCCATGTGACCAAACCATTTCAAAACACCCTCTTCTGCTCTCTCAACCACACTCTTTTTATTACCACACATCTCTCTTACCCTTTTATTACTTACTCGATCAAACCACCTCACACCACATATTGTCCTCAAACATCTCATTTCCAGCACATCCACCCTCCTCCACACAACTCTATCTATAGCCCACGCCTCGAAACCCTATTACATTGTTGGAACCACTATTCCTTCAAACATACCCAGTTTTGCTTTCCAAGATAATGTTCTCGACTTCCAAACATTTTTCAACGCTCCCAGAACTTTTGCCCCCTCCCCCACCCTATGATTCACTTCTGCTTCCATGGTTCCATCCGCTGCCAAATCCACTCCCAGATATCTAAATCACTTCACTTCCTTCAGTTTTTCTCCATTCAAACTTACCTCCCAATTGACTTGCCCCTCAACCCTACTATACCTAATAACCTTGCTCTTATTCACATTTACTTTCGGCTTTCTTCTTTCACACGCTTTACTAAACTCAGTCACCAGCTTCTGCAGTTTCTCACCCGAATCAGCCACCAGCACTGTATCATCAGCGAACAACAACTGACTCGCTTACCAGGCTTTCTTATCCACAACAGACTTCATACTTAAAACTCTTGCATTCATCTACCTAACAACCCCATCCATAAACAGATTAAACACCCATGGAGACATCACACACCCCTGCCACAAACCTACATTTACTGAGAACCAAATACTTTCTTCTCTTCCTACTGGTACACATTCCTTACATGCTCGATAAAAACTTTTCACTGCTTCTAACAACTTGCCTCCCACACCATACATTCTTAATACCTTCCACAGAGCATCTCTATCAACTCTATCATATGCCTTCTCCAGATCCATAATGCTACATACAAATCCATTTGCTTTTCTAAGTATTTCTCACATACATTCTTCAAAGCAAACACCTGATCCACACATCCTCTACCACTTCTGAAACCACACTGCTCTTCCCCAATCTGATGCTCTGTGCATGCCTTCACCCTCTCAATCAATACCCCCCCCCCATATAATTTCCCAGGATTACTCAACAAATTTATACCTCTGTAATTTGAGCACTCACCTTTATCCCCTTTGCCTTTGTCCAATAGCACAATGCATGCATTCTGCCAATCCTCAGGCACCTCACCATGAGTCATACATACTTTAGATATCCTTACCAACCAATCAACAACACAGTCATCCCCTTTTTTGATAAATTCCACTGCGGTACCATCCAAACCCGCTGCCTTTCCAGCTTTCATCTTCCGCAAAGCTTTTACTACCTCTTCTCTGTTTACCAAATCATTTTCCCTAACCCTCTCACTTTGCACACCACCTCAACCAAAACACCCTATATCTGCCACTCTATCATCAAACACATTCAATAAACCTTCAAAATACTCTCTCCATCTCCTCGCATCACCACTACTTATCACCTCCCCATTATCCCCCTTCATTGATGTTCCCATTTGTTCTCTTGTCTTACACACTTTATTTACCTCCTTTCAAGACATTTTTTTTATTCTACCTACTATTTACTGATACTCTCTCACCTCAACTCTCATTTGCCCTCTTTTTCACCTCTTGCACCTTTCTCTTGACCTCCTGCCTCTTTCTTTTATACATCTCCCTGTCATTTGTATTATATCCCTGCAAAAATCGTCCAAATGCCTCTTTCTTCTCTTTCACAAATAATCTTACTTCTTCATCCCACCACTCTACCCTTTCTAATCTGCCCACCTCCCACGCTTCTCATGCCACAAGCATCCTTTGCGCAAGCCATCACTGCTTCCCTAAATACATCCTATTCCTCCCTCAGTCCCCTTATGTCCTTTGTTCTCACCTTTTTCCATTCTGCACTCAGTCTCTTCTGGTACTTCCTCGCACAAGTCTCTTTCCCAGCTCATTTACTCTCACCACTCTTCACCCCAACATTCTCTCTTCTTTTCTGAAAACCTCTACAAATCCTCGCCTTTGCCTCCACAAGATAATGGTTAGACATCCCTCCAGTTGCACCTCTCAGCACATTAACATCCAAAAGTCTCTCTTTCGAGCGCCTATCAATTAACACATAATCCAATAATGCTCTCTGGCCATCTCTCCTGTTTACATATGTATACTTATGTATATCTCTCTTTTTAAACAAGGTATTCCCAATCACCAGTCCTTTTTCAGCGTACAAATCTGCAAGCTCTTCACCCTTTCCATTTACAACACTGAACACTCCATGTACACCAATTATTCCCTCAACTGCCACGTTACTCACCTTTGCATTTAAATCACCCATCACTATAACCCGGTCTCATGCATCAAAACTACTAAGACACTCACTCAGCTTCTCCCAAAACACTTGCCTCTCATGATCTTTCTTCTCATGCCCAGATGCATATGCACCAATAATCACCCATCTCTCTCCATCCACTCTCAGTTTTACCCATATCAATCTAGATTTTACTTTCTTACACTATCACATACTCCTACCACTCCTGTTTCAGGAGTAGTGCTACTCCTTCCCTTGCTCTTTTCCTCTCACCAACCCCTGACTTTACTCCCAAGACATTCCCAAACCACTTTTCCCCTTTACCCTTGAGCTTCGTTTCACTCAGAGCCAAAACATCCAGGTTCCTTTCCTCAAACATACTACCTATCTCTCCTTTTTTCTCATCTTGGTTACATCCACACACATTTAGACACCCCAATCTGACCCTTCGAGGAGGATGAGCACTCCCCGTGTGACAATTATAATATATTATATACTATATAGTATTATTACCATGTCTTGTTTTTATTAATTACTATATTGTACCTGCAGCCCAGCATTATTTGATTTAATTGAGTTATGCTAACTTGCGGTAGGTGTGGCTTTCTCAGTGAAAGCATTTTACTGAAGTGGCTCCCATTAAAAATCAGTGTGTAACACTGGTATAGTGAATAGAAAAAGGGGAAGGTCTAACAGAAGGAAAGGTTGTGGTAGGTGCTAGTACCACTTCTGCCAGATCCCTCCCTCTCATTGGCAGTAGAGTCAGGCAGAAACCTGGTGAGTCTTAGCACCCCATAATGCTGGGGGACTTGTGGCCATAGATATGACAGACTCTGTCATGGAGATACTTGTAAGTGTTTGAATGGACAGGAATTGGCAAAAGTACTTATGTGGAAAAAGGTGATAGAAATAAGCAAGATTTGAGCAGATGTATGGTGCAAGATGATGGACTAGCCTGGTTGTCCCGATTTGATGAGACAGAAAGTAAGACTAGCAATCCTGTCATGGAGAGTGTAAGATGGTTCTGGGCACCACTTTAATGCTCCTCATTCAGGATGGTAGTACCACCTTGGGTGGCTGTTTTCAGCAACTTACTACCTAATAGGCTGCTCCAAGGGTGGGGGATGGGATAATCCTTGAGTTAGTTAGGGTACTGGAAGGGGCCAGTACATTGCCACCTGAGCCCTCCCTCTCACTGGTGGCAGAGTCACACAATAAAGTGTAGTCAGAGTATGCTTTAGATTTACAGGTGTCATGGAGGGGGCCATTACTCTACTACCTGAGCCCTGTCTCTTGCTGGCAGAAGAGTCACAAGGTAAATATATGCATATATGCGTGTGTGTGTGTGCAGGTAATTGTAGTATATCAAAGTGTTGGCAGCATTCCTTGGTGTTCAGAAGAGAATACACATTTTTACTGAAGAATCATTTAATAAATGATTCTCAGCATGGATTTTGTTGGAATTGCTCATATTTAACAAATCTGCTCGATGTCTTTTATGAAATAGTCAACAGGTATGTAGAAAGTAAATCAGCTGATGTCATTGTTTTAGATTTTCAAAAAGCATCAATAAAGTTTCACATCAAAGGTTACTAACAAAAGTTGTCACATAGTATAGATGGGGTTGTTTGTTGATGGTTAGGAAATTGGGTGACTGGCTTCATATTCTGAATGGTTAGATGTAACAATTGGTATGCTGCAGGAATCAAACTTGGAATAAGTTGTTTTTCTCACGAACATTAATCTTATTGACATTGGGATGCATTGTAAAATATCTGAATTTGCAGCTGACACTAAGTTGGAAAGTAAGTCTATAGCAGAAACTGATGATCTGCAGCTTCAGACTGACATGGACAAACTAATGGAATGTGCTAATAGATGGCTCATAAATTTTGATACTGATAATTGCAAAGTTTTACATATTGGCAGTATAACTGAAAAGGCAAGCTATAATATGAATTCTGTTGAGCTACAAAAGGTAAATGAGGAAAAGGACTTGGATGTGATAATCTCTAGTGATCATTTCTCCAGTCCTTTAGGAAAGTGGCTACCCCCTACACTTAACCATCTGTTGGATTCATGGTACATAAGAGGAGCTTCTACCATATATAAATATAATTTTCTATAAAAGCTCACTTGAACTTCTGGAGCTTTACAGGTGCACAATTTGGTCATGATAGAGAGTTACCCATATCTGAATAAGATACTTTAAACTTTTCTTTTTCTTGTTATTCTTAATTTTGTGAAGTGGAATGTGGTTATCACATCCAACAAATAATTAGACTTTAGGATTTACCAGTGAGTGCATATATAGGACTTGCATTTGATAAGATTATAAAGGTGCTTATTCATCCTTTTTTTGTTACTGAATAGTTTTTTATTTGAATATTTGCAGGCAGAGTCAGATGCTGAGGGTAGTCCTACAAAACGCTTGGCACGTAGCACCTCAAAGGATTCTATTGACTTTGGTTCCCCACAAATGACTAGTACTCAAGATAATGTGAGTTTTAATACTATTCCCCTTATATAATCATGTTGTGATTATATTGCATTGAGATGACGAATGAAGAGAGAATAACCAGAGGGTGCATGGGTCACAGAAGTGGAGGGAACAAATGGGAGGGGGAGACTGAAACTATGAGTAGGTATTAACTGGTAGGCAGCCACCGACCAGGGATTTATATAACTGGTACCACCCACCTGGTTTTTTTTTTTTTTGTGGGGGGGGGGGTGTTTAGTGACAGTTGCATAGTGAACCAGCACTTCATTGGTTATCAAGTTCCATTCTGACCCAGGTAACTGTCTTTTCTTTGTGCCTTGCCCATATGTGGACTGCTGGTATTCTGTCCTTAAGCATGCAATCTCTCCTTATCACACATAACAGTTCATTCCTCATAACTCCTTGCAGTGAGCAGTGTGTGCTATCCGTCTTTGGCAAAGTGGTAGGAGCAATAGGTAGAGGTAGTAGGTAGGAACATGAGATAGGAGCTTTGGTAGAAGTAGTTGGTAGGTACATTAGGTGGGAGCATTAGGTGGAAGTAATAGGTTGGGACTTTCGGTAGAAGTAGTTAGTAGGAACTTGGGTAGGAGCCTCTGAAAACACAGTGCTAAAGTTGCTCTCTGCCATTGTCCTGTTAAGAGTGAGGCACCAAAGGCTAAAAAGTGGAACTGGATTCACCAGTTATGTAGACTGTTTTTATGTGGCCACCCCCTTGAGGGAGTTCTTGAAGGGAACAGACATCAGAAATATAAGTAGAGACTGAGAAGGAGATGGAAGGATGGAGTGAAAGAGGTTTCAAGTTATCTGGACTGAAAGTGTAGAAGGGTTAAAGGTCTGCATGCCATAGAGCAAACTGTGATGTTGTGGTATACAGGGTTGTTGTACTGTCAGTGGGCTAGACCAAGCATATGAAGTGGTCAGGCGAAACCACAGAGTAGTGGGGCTTAGCTAAGGCTAGGGGGATTTGGTTTCAGTAATTACCTGTTTGTGCTATATGTGAAGGGAGTTTGACACTTAAAGGGCCATCCATCTCTTAAACATTTGACACTTAAAGGGCCATCCATCTCTTAACATTTGATACTTAAAGGGCCATCCATCTCTTAAACATTTACTCTTTGCTATCATACAACCTCTTGAATTTATGTATGCCGTCTGCATTAAACATGTTCTCGGTCAATCTGTTACACTCATCCGTTACTTTTATACTATAAAAGTGCTTCTTTACATCTTATTCAAGTTTCTTGTCTATTTTCATGTTATGTCCTTTGGTTGTTGTATCCCCATACCTCTCAAAGAGCTCTTCACTGTCTGCTTCATTGATCTCTTTTAAAAAGATTAAGGTTTTGATAAGGTGACTCCTGTTTTCTCTTTTCCAAAATGGGTAAATTTAATCCTTCATAGTTACCCCTGTAACTGGTTACCATCTTTGTTGCCCTTCTCTGGACCTTCTCTGTGAGTTCTCTATGCTCCTTTGAGTGCATTGACCAAACCTGAGAAGCATATTCTAGTTTTGGCTATATGTAGAAAGTGAATAGCTTGCTAAATAATTTTTTACCCATATACTTAAAGAATATACTTACCGATATACTTAGAAAAGCAAATGGATTTGTATGTAGCATTTATGGATCTGGAGAAGGCATATGATAGAGTTGATAGAGATGCTCTGTGGAAGGTATTAAGAATATATGGTGTGGGAGGCAAGTTGTTAGAAGCATTGAAAAGTTTTTATCGAGGATGTAAGGCATGTGTACATGTAGGAAGAGAGGAAAGTGATTGGTTCTCAGTGAATGTAGGTTTGCGGCAGGGGTGTGTGATGTCTCCATGGTTGTTTAATTTGTTTATGGATGGGGTTGTTAGGGAGGTGAATGCAAGAGTTTTTGAAAGAGGGGCAAGTATGCAGTCTGTTGTGGATGGGAGAGCTTGGGAAGTGAGTCAGTTGTTGTTTGCTGATGATACAGCGCTGGTGGCTGATTCATGTGAGAAGCTGCAGAAGCTGGTGACTGAGTTTGGTAAAGTGTGTGAAAGAAGAAAGTTGAGAGTAAATGTGAATAAGAGCAAGGTTATTAGGTACAGTAGGGTTGAGGTTCAAGTCAATTGGGAGGTAAGTTTGAATGGAGAAAAACTGGAGGAAGTGAAGTGTTTTAGATATCTGGGAGTGGATTTGGCAGCGGACGGAACCATGGAAGTGGAAGTGAATCATAGGGTGGGGGAGGGGGTGAAAGTTCTGGGAGCCTTGAAGAATGTGTGGAAGTTGAGAACATGATCTCGAAAAGCAAAAATGGGTATGTTTGAAGGAATAGTGTTTCCAACAATGTTGTTTGGTTGCGAGGCGTGGGCTGTGGATAGAGTTGTGTGTAGGAGGGTGGATGTGCTGGAAATGAGATGTTTGAGGACAATATGTGGTGTGAGGTGGTTTGATCGAGTAAGTAATGTAAGGGTAAGAGAGATGTGTGGTAATAAAAAGGTTAGCCTCTTTTAGCTGGTCTTTGATGAGAAATGTGTGGATGAGTTGGAGCTTTTTTTGTGGAGGGTGGATGTGTTGGAAATAGATTTTTGGAGAATGATACAGTATGTGGCATGAGGTGGTTTGATCAAGTAAGTGATAAAAGTGTAACAGAGAGGTGTGGTAATAGAGTGTGGTTGAGAAAGCTGAAGAGGGTGTTCTGATACGGTATGGACATAAAAAAAAGACTGAAGAGAGGTTGAAAAAGAGGATCTGTGTGGTATAGAAAAAAAGACTGAAGAGAGCTTGAAAAAGAGGATCTGTGTGGTATACTGATGTGCTTCATTGGACTGAACCAAAGCATGCGAAGCATCTGGGGCAAACCATGGAAAGGCCTATGGGGCCTGGTTGTGATATGATTGACTGATGGTTGTGTTGCATGTGACTGGATGCAGCCTTTTTCTTCTGTTCCTTGGTCTATCTTGCTAACACGGTAAACAGCAGTTTAGTTTGAAGAAAGTATACATATCCTATGTAAAGCCTGGTTGAAGGTGAAAGTGGCAAGGTGGCTGAATTTATTAAGAAAGGGGTTGATTGTGTTGTCGATTGGGTTGTAAGATTTATATTTATAGACCATGGGGAGGCACCTGAGAATTGGCACAATGATGTATTGCATAGTGCCATTGTATAAAGGCAGGGTGGATATAGATGTGTCCAAACTACAGGTGTAAGTTGAATGTACCTGGTAAGTTGTATAGGAGGATATTGATTGGGAGGGTGAAGGTGCAGAGCATCAAATTGGGGAGGAGCAGTGTGGCTTCAGAAGTTGTTTCGTATATGTGGATCAAGTGTTTGAGAATGTGTGAGAAGTACTTAGCAAAAACAGATACATTTGTATGTGGCATTTGTGGATCTAGAGCAAATATATGATATGATTGATAGAAATGCTTTGTGGAAGGTATTAAGAATATATGATGTGGGAGGTAAACTGCTAGAAGCAGTGAGAAGTTTTTATCAAGCGTGTAAGGCATGTGTAAGAGTAGGAAGAGAATAGAGTGAATGGTTCTTAGTGAAGGTTGGTTAGCGGTAGGAGTGTGTGATGTCACCATGGTTGTTTAATTTGTTTATGGATAGGGTGGTGAGGGAGGTAAACACAAGAGTTTTAGAGATATGGGAGGGTATGCTGTCTGTTGGGGATGAGAGGGTCTTGGAAGTGAATCAGTTGTTGTTTGCCAATGTATGGACTTCTCAAAGCACATAAACCAATTTTCCAGCAAGACCCATAGTGAGTTCAGTGGGCATCATCACATATGAATTGCCAAAGTGGTTAGTTTCTTTATGAAGCCCATTAGTAGGTAAGATATCAAATACTAATATCATGAACTATGTAGATTTAGTTAACAAGCTTAATGATATCAATGTTGATTTGAAATTGGTTAGCTTTGATGTTTCATCTCTGTTCACAAAAGTTCAGTTGATGACCTCTTAGAATATTTAGTTGATGTCTTGAATGATATTCATTTACCTGTTTCTTTGTTTTTATTGAATTGATAGAATTATGTATAAAAGACTATGTATTTCAATTTAATAGAGAATATTATGCTCAGAAATTTGGCATGGCAATGGGTAACCCTCTTTCACTTGTATTAAGTCATCTCGTTGAAACAAAGTTACTAAAGGATATCTTACCATCTAATGCAATTTGGTTTAGGTATGTAGATGATGTTCTTTGTGTTTGGCGAACAAATGAAAATTTACAATCATTTCTCCCTTTACTTAACAAGCTAGTACCTTCCATCAACTTTACTGTAGAAATTTAAAATATTGATTTATTTTGCTTTGTCGCTGTCTCCCGCGTCTGCGAGGTAGCGCAAGGAAACAGACGATAGAAATAGCCCAACCCACCCCCATACACATGTATATACATACACGTCCACACACGCAAATGTACATACCTATACATCTCAATGTACACATATATATATACACACACAGACATATACATATATACACATGTACATAATTCATACTGTCTGCCTTTATTTATTCCCATTGCCACCTCGCCACACATGGAATAACATCCCCCTTCCCCCTCATGTGTGCGAGGTAGCACTAGTAAAAGACAACAAAGGCCCCATCCGTTCACACTCAGTCTCTAGCTGTCATGTAATAATGCCCGAAACCACAGCTCCCTTTCCACGTCCAGGCCCCACAGAACTTTTCATGGTTTACCCCAGACGCTTCACATGCCCTGATTCAATCCACTGACAGCACGTCGACCCCGGTATACCACATCGACCCAATTCACTCTATTCCTTGCCCGCCTTTCACCCTCCTGCATGTTCAGGCCCCAATCACTCAAAATCTTTATCACTCCATCTTTCCACCTCCAATTTGGTCTCCCACTTCTCCTCATTCCCTCCACCTCCGACACATATATTCTCTTGGTCAATCTTTTCTCACTCATTCTCTCCATGTGCCCAAACCATTTCAAAACACCCTCTTCTGGTCCCTCAACCATGCTCTTTTTATTTCTACACATCTCTCTTACCCTTACGTTACTTACTCGATCAAACCACCTCACACCACACATTGTCCTCAAACATCTCATTTCCAGCACATCCACCCTCCTGTGCACAACTCTATCTATAGCCCACGCCTCGCAACCATACAACATTGTTGGAACCACTATTCCTTCAAACATACCCAATTTTGCTTTCGGAGATAATGTTCTCGACTTCCACACATTCTTCAAGGCTCTCAGGATTTTCGCCCCCTCCTCCACCCTATGATTCACTTCCGCTTCCATGGTTCCATCCACTGCCAGATCCACTCCCAGATATCTAAAACACTTTACTTCCTCCAGTTTTTCTCCATTCAAACTTACCTCCCAATTGACTTGACCCTCAACCCTACTGTACCTAATAGCCTTGCTCTTATTCACATTTACTCTTAACTTTCCTCTTTCACACACTTTACCAAACTCAGTCACCAGCTCCTGCAGTTTTTCACATGAATCAGCCACCAGTGCTGTATCATCAGCGAACAACAACTGACTCACTTCCCAAGCTCTCTCATCCCCAACAGACTTCATACTTTCCCCTCTTTCCAAAACTCTTGCATTCACCTCCCTAACAACCCCATCCATAAACAAATTAAACAACCATGGAGACATCACACACCCCTGCCGCAAACCTACATTCACTGAGAACCAATCACTTTCCTCTCTTCCTACACGTACACATGCCTTACATCCTCGATAAAAACTTTTCACTGCTTCTAACAACTTACCTCCCACACCATATATTCTTAATACCTTCCACAGAGCATCTCTATCAACTCTATCATATGCCTTCTCCAGATCCATAAATGCTACATACAAATCCATTTGCTTTTCTAAGTATTTCTCACGTACATTCTTCAAAGCAAACACCTGATCCACACATCCTCTACCACTTCTGAAACCACACTGCTCTTCCCCAATCTGATGCTCTGTACATGCCTTCACCCTCAATCAATACCCTCCCATATAATTTACCAGGAATACTCAACAAACTTATACCTCTG
The DNA here is from genome assembly GCF_036320965.1 of Panulirus ornatus. NCBI lineage: Eukaryota > Metazoa > Arthropoda > Malacostraca > Decapoda > Palinuridae > Panulirus > Panulirus ornatus. The sequence continues at coordinate 64,353,365 of NC_092233.1, forward strand.
TAATTTGAGCACTCACTCTTATCCCCTTTGCCTTTGTACAATGGCACTATGCACGCATTCCGCCAATCCTCAGGCACCTCACCATGAGTCATACATACATTAAATAACCTTACCAACCAGTCAGCAATACAGTCACCCCCTTTTTTAATAAATTCCACTGCAATACCATCCAAACCTGCTGCCTTGCCGGCTTTCATCTTCCGCAAAGCTTATATATATATATATATATATATATATATATATATATATATATATATATATATATATATATATATATATCAGCGAACAACAACTGACTCACTTCCCAAGCTCTCTCATCCCCAACAGACTTCATACTTGCCCCTCTTTCCAGGACTCTTGCATTTACCTCCCTAACAACCCCATCCATAAACAAATTAAACAACCATGGAGACATCACACACCCCTGCCGCAAACCTACATTCACTGAGAACCAATCACTTTCCTCTCTTCCTACACGTACACATGCCTTACATCCTCGATAAAAACTTTTCACTGCTTCTAACAACTTGCCTCCCACACCATATATTCTTAATACCTTCCACAGAGCATCTCTATCAACTCTATCATATGCCTTCTCCAGATCCATAAATGCTACATACAAATCCATTTGCTTTTCTAAGTATTTCTCACATACATTCTTCAAAGCAAACACCTGATCCACACATCCTCTACCACTTCTGAAACCGCACTGCTCTTCCCCAATCTGATGCTCTGTACATGCCTTCACCCTCTCAATCAATACAGCGCTGGTGGCTGATTCATGTGAGAAACTGCAGAAGCTGGTGACTGAGTTTGGTAAAGTGTGTGGAAGAAGAAAGTTAAGAGTAAATGTGAATAAGAGCAAGGTTATTAGGTACAGTAGGGTTGAGGGTCAAGTCAATTGGGAGGTGAGTTTGAATGGAGAAAAACTGGAGGAAGTGAAGTGTTTTAGATATCTGGGAGTGGATCTGTCAGCGGATGGAACCATGGAAGCGGAAGTGGATCATAGGGTGGGGGAGGGGGCGAAAATTTTGGGAGCCTTGAAAAATGTGTGGAAGTCGAGAACATTATCTTGGAAAGCAAAAATGGGTATGTTTGAAGGAATAGTGGTTCCAACAATGTTGTATGGTTGCGAGGCGTGGGCTATGGATAGAGTTGTGCGCAGGAGGATGGATGTGCTGGAAATGAGATGTTTGAGGACAATGTGTGGTGTGAGGTGGTTTGATCGAGTAAGTAACGTAAGGGTAAGAGAGATGTGTGGAAATAAAAAGAGCGTGGTTGAGAGAGCAGAAGAGGGTGTTTTGAAATGGTTTGGGCACATGGAGAGAATGAGTGAGGAAAGATTGACCAAGAGGATATATGTGTCGGAGGTGGAGGGAACGAGGAGAAGAGGGAGACCAAATTGGAGGTGGAAAGATGGAGTGAAAAAGATTTTGTGTGATCGGGGCCTGAACATGCAGGAGGGTGAAAGGAGGGCAAGGAATAGAGTGAATTGGAGTGATGTGGTATACAGGGGTTGACGTGCTGTCAGTGGAGTGAATCAAGGCATGTGAAGCGTCTGGGGTAAACCATGGAAAGCTGTGTAGGTATGTATATTTGCGTGTGTGGACGTGTGTATGTACATGTGTATGGGGGGGGGTTGGGCCATTTCTTTCGTCTGTTTCCTTGCACTACCTCGCAAACGCGGGAGACAGCGACAAAGTATAAAAAAAAAAAAAAAAAAAAAAAAAAATATGTATATATATATATATATATATATATATAGTGAGTGGTGGGATGAAGAAGTAAGAGTATTAGTGAAAGAGAAGTGAGAGGCATTTGGACGATTTTTGCAGGGAAAAAATGCAATTGAGTGGGAGATGTATAAAAGAAAGAGACAAGAGGTCAAGAGAAAGGTGCAAGAGGTGAAAAAAAGGGCAAATGAGAGTTGGGATGGGAGAGTATCATTAAATTTTAGGGAGAATAAAAAGATGTTCTGGAAGGAGGTAAATAAAGTGCGTAAGACAAGGGAGCAAATTGGAACTTCAGTGAAGGGCGCAAATGGGGAGGTGATAACAAGTAGTGGTGATGTGAGAAGGAGATGGAGTGAGTATTTTGAAGGTTTGTTGAATGTGTTTGATGATAGAGTGGCAGATATAGGGTGTTTTGGTCGAGGTGGTGTGCAAAGTGAGAGGGTTAGGGAAAATAAAATGATTTGGTAAACAGAGAAGAGGTAGTGAAAGCTTTGCGGAAGATGAAAGCCGGTAAGGCAGCAGGTTTGGATGGTATTGCAGTGGAATTTATTAAAAAAGGGGGTGACTGTATTGTTGACTGGTTGGTAAGGTTATTTAATGTATGTATGACTCATGGTGAGGTGCCTGAGGATTGGCGGAATGCGTGCATAGTGCCATTGTACAAAGGCAAAGGGGATATGAGTGAGTGCTCAAATTACAGAGGTATAAGTTTGTTGAGTATTCCTGGTAAATTATATGGGAGGGTATTGATTGAGAGGGTGAAGGCATGTACAGAGCATCAGATTGGGGAAGAGCAGTGTGGTTTCAGAAGTGGTAGAGGATGTGTGGATCAGGTGTTTGCTTTGAAGAATGTATGTGAGAAATACTTAGAAAAGCAAATGGATTTGTATGTAGCATTTATGGATCTGGAGAAGGCATATGATAGAGTTGATAGAGATGCTCTGTGGAAGGTATTAAGAATATATGGTGTGGGAGGAAAGTTGTTAGAAGCAGTGAAAAGTTTTGATCGAGGATGTAAGGCATGTGTACGTGTAGGAAGAGAGGAAAGTGACTGGTTCTCAGTGAATGTAGGTTTGCGGCAGGGGTGTGTGATGTCTCCATGGTTGTTTAATTTGTTTATGGATGGGGTTGTTAGGGAGGTAAATGCAAGAGTTTTTGAAAGAGGGGCAAGTATGAAGTCTGTTGGGGATGAGAGAGCTTGGAAAGTGAGTCAGTTGTTGTTCGCTGATGATACAGCGCTGGTGGCTGATTCATGTGAGAAACTGCAGAAGCTGGTGACTGAGTTTGGTAAAGTGTGTGGAAGAAGAAAGTTAAGAGTAAATGTGAATAAGAGCAAGGTTATTAGGTACAGTAGGGTTGAGGGTCAAGTCAATTGGGAGGTGAGTTTGAATGGAGAAAAACTGGAGGAAGTGAAGTGTTTTAGATATCTGGGAGTGGATCTGGCAGCGGATGGAACCATGGAAGCGGAAGTGGATCATAGGGTGGGGGAGGGGGCGAAAATTCTGGGGGCATTGAAGAATGTGTGGAAGTCGAGAACATTATCTCGGAAAGCAAAAAGGAATAATGGTTCCAACAATGTTGTATGGTTGCGAGGCGTGGGCTATGGATAGAGTTGTGCGCAGGAGGATGGATGTGCTGGAAATGAGATGTTTGAGGACAATGTGTGGTGTGAGGTGGTTTGATCGAGTGAGTAACGTAAGGGTAAGAGAGATGTGTGGAAATAAAAAGTGTGGTTGAGAGAGCAGAAGAGGGTGTTTTGAAGTGGTTTGGGCACATGGAGAGGATGAGTGAGGAAAGATTGACCAAGAGGATATATGTGTCGGAGGTGGAGGGAGCAAGGAGAAGAGGGAGACCAAATTGGAGGTGGAAAGATGGAGTGAAAAAGATTTTGTGTGATCGGGGCCTTAACATGCAGGAGGGTGAAAGGAGGGCAAGGAATAGAGTGAATTGGAGCGATGTGGTATACCGGGGTTGACGTGCTGTCAGTGGATTGAATCAAGGCATGTGAAGCGTCTGGGGTAAACCATGGAAAGCTGTGTAGGTATGTATATTTGCGTGTGTGGACGTATGTATATACATGTGTATGGGGGGGGGTTGGGCCATTTCTTTCGTCTGTTTCCTTGCGCTACCTCGCAAACGCGGGAGACAGCGACAAAGTATAAAAAATATATATATATATATATATATATATATATATTTACAGAGCATCAGATTGTAGAAGTGTTTAAGATGATAGAATGACAGTAGAAATAGAATGGAAAAATGAAAAGTGAGTGAGCCCGTAATTCATTGAAATTTATAGTAGATGATTGATTTCTTTTCTGTTTTGCAGAATTTAGATGAGGTTAATATAAACCCCTCAGAGAAGACTTCATGTACTGCACCTGCTACTGTAGTTATTCCTTCCTCTGATGCTGAGCTTGAATTGTAAGTGTTATAATCACTGTTTGAATAAAGATATGTGATTGTTTAGAAAAATTCTTAATTTTTTAGCAGATTTCCTGCAGACTCTTGTGCAGATATCATTCTTTTTAAATGAAGAATGTATTCCCGATGAATGGAATTCAGAGGGAATGAATTTGAATTGAACTACTTTTAACATAGAATTAAGGGAGATATTTACATCCTGTCCAGGGCTCAGTCAAATAGACTGTTTTCTCACTAATGAAATAGACATGACATAGATACAGATAATACAACAGTATTAAATGGTATAATTCAGTACAAAGTGCATAAATATGTTCTCAATTAATAGGCTGATTTTTCCATGCACTATATGATTGAAGATTGCTTAGAATGTGTAGAACAGTCGGTCAGTAGGGTCATCACTTAGCATTGGCAGAGTTACATTCACCATCTTGTAGATTAAATTGCTTATTACTCTTTAATCTTAACTGCACTGCTTTACAATACTCTAAATGCTGTGGTGGTAAAAAGCAGTCTTACAGTCTTTCATTCTCTTTTTTCTCAGCTCCTCTCTTCACAGGAATAGTAATTGTAAGTGGAATGGAGTTTGGTAACATGTCTGTGGGGAGAAGTTTAATAGTGAGTTAGGAGGGTAGTTGTTCAGTGCTTGACATTATTTCATAGGGGATGTGTTTTGTTTTTGTTTTTCCCTTGAGGGAGTTCCAGAAGGGAAAAGGCATCAGAGGTATGAATAGGTAGATACTTAGACATGTTTGTTGGGTGTGAGGATCTGTGATGAAAATTTACGGAAGCGTGAGCCAGGAGTAAGCTTTTCATTTTTACTTTGAGGTTGGTGGTTAGTTATGGAGTGGTGTGAGTAGGAGGGGTGTAGTATTGTTGTATAGAATTGAGTGCTGTGAATGTTGTCACTGGATTGTATTTGGAGGTTGTCACGTGTTTGTGATAGTGAGGGAGCATGGGGCTGGAAATCCTCCCCTTCTATTTTTTACTTTTCCAGAAGGAACTGAGAATGGGGCCAAGTGAGGATTTTCCCTCGTAGGCTCAGTACTTTTTTCTTAAGGTTACCTCGCTAATGAGGGAAATGGCCATTGCATGAAAAATATTATATTTATTATTTATTGTACTTAATTGCCATCTTCCGCGTTAGTGAGGTAGCGCAAGGAAACAGACGAGGAATGGCCCAACCCACCCACATACACATGTATATACATGAATGCCCACTCACGCACATGTACATACATATACAATTCAGCGTATACATACATATACATACACAGACATATACATATATATACACATGTACATATTCATACTTGCTGCCTTCATCCATTCCCGTCATCACCTTGCCACACTCAGTCTCTAGCTGTCATGTAATAATGCCCGAAACCACAGCTCCCTTTCCACGTCCAGGCCCCACAGAACTTTTCATGGTTTACCCCAGACGCTTCACATGCCCTGATTCAATCCACTGACAGCACGTCGACCCCGGTATACCAACTTCGACCCAATTCACTCTATTCCTTGCCCGCCTTTCACCCTCCTGTATGTTCAGGCCCTAATCGCTCAAAATCTTTTTCACTTCATCCTTCCACCTCCAATTTGGTCTCACACTTCACCTTCTTCCCTCCATCTCTGACACATATTCTCTTTGTCAATCTTTACTCACTCATTCTCTCCATGTGTCCAAACCATTTCAACACACCCTCTTCTGCACTCTCAACCGCACTCTTTTTATTAACACACATCTCTTTTACCCTTTCATTACTTAATCAAACCATCTCACACCACATATTGTTCCCAAACATTCCATTTCCAACACATCCACCCTCCTACGCACAACCGTATCTATAGCCCATACCTCACAACCATATAACATTGTTGGAACCACTATTCCTTCAAACATAACCATTTTTGCTCTCCGAGATAATGTTCTCGCTTTCAACACATTCTTCAATGCTCCTAGAACCTTCACCCCGTCCCCCACCATGTGACTCACTTCTGCTTTCATGGTTCCATCCGCTCCCAAATCCACTCCCAGATATCTAAAACACTTCACTTCCTCCAGTTTTTCTCCATTCAAACTTACCTCCCAATCAACTTGTCCCTCAACCCTACTGAACCTAATAACCTTGCTCTTATTCATGTTTACTCTCAACTTTCTTTTTCACACACTTTCCTAAACTCAGTCACCAGCTTCTGCAGTTTCCCACCCGAATCACCACCACCATTTTATCATCACTGAACATCAACTGACTCACTTCCCAAGCCCTCTCATCCACAACAGACTGCACTCTTGCCTCTCTCCAAAACTCTTGCATTCACCTCCCTAACCACCCCATCCATTAAATAATCAAACAATCATAGAGACATCATGCACCCTTCCCGCAAACTGACATTCACTGGGAACCAATCACTTTCCTCTCTTCCTACTCGCACATATGCCTTACATCCTTGGTAAAAACTTCTCACTGCTTCTAGCAACTTACCTCCCACACCAAAAGAAGGAACAGAGAAGGGGGCCAGGTGAGGATATTCCCTCAATGGCCCAGTCCTCTGTTCTTAACGCTACCTCGCTAACGCGGGAAATGGCGAATGGTTTGAAAAAAAAAAAGAAAAAATATATATATATTTACAGAGCATCAGATTAGGGAAGAGCAGTGTGGTTTCAGAAGTGGTAGAGGATGTGTGGATCAGGTGTTTGCTTTGAAGAATGTATGTGAGAAATACTTAGAAAAGCAAATGGATTTGTATGTAGCATTTATGGATCTGGAGAAGGCATATGATAGAGTTGATAGAGATGCTCTGTGGAAGGTATTAAGAATATATGGTGTGGGAGGCAAGTTGTTAGAAGCATTGAAAAGTTTTTATCGAGGATGTAAGGCATGTGTACATGTAGGAAGAGAGGAAAGTGATTGGTTCTCAGTGAATGTAGGTTTGCGGCAGGGGTGTGTGATGTCTCCATGGTTGTTTAATTTGTTTATGGATGGGGTTGTTAGGGAGGTAAATGCAAGAGTTTTTGAAAGAGGGGCAAGTATGCAGTCTGTTGTGGATGGGAGAGCTTGGGAAGTGAGTCAGTTGTTGTTTGCTGATGATACAGCGCTGGTGGCTGATTCATGTGAGAAACTGCAGAAGCTGGTGACTGAGTTTGGTAAAGTGTGTGGAAGAAGAAAGTTAAGAGTAAATGTGAATAAGAGCAAGGTTATTAGGTACAGTAGGGTTGAGGGTCAAGTCAATTGGGAGGTAAGTTTGAATGGAGAAAAACTGGAGAAGTGAAGTGTTTTTTAGATATCTGGGAGTGGATCTGTCAGCGGATGGAACCATGGAAGCGGAAGTGGATCATAGGGTGGGGGAGGGGGCGAAAATTCTGGGGGCATTGAAGAATGTGTGGAAGTCGAGAACATTATCTCGGAGAGCAAAAATGGTTATGTTTGAAGGAATAGTGGTTCCAACAATGTTGTATGGTTGCGAGGCGTGGGCTATGGATAGAGTTGTGCGCAGGAGGATGGATGTGCTGGAAATGAGATGTTTGAGGACAATGTGTGGTGTGAGGTGGTTTGATCGAGTAAGTAATGTAAGGGTAAGAGAGATGTGTGGTAATAAAAAGGTTAGCCTCTTTTAGCTGGTCTTTGATGAGAAATGTGTGGATGAGTTGGAGCTTTTTTTGTGGAGGGTGGATGTGTTGGAAATAGATTTTTGGAGAATGATACAGTATGTGGCATGAGGTGGTTTGATCGAGTAAGTAATGTAAGGGTAAGAGAGATGTGTGGAAATAAAAAGTGTGGTTGAGAGAGCAGAAGAGGAGATTTTGAATTTTTATTGGTGAAATAACGTTGATGTAAGGTTATTATTAATGAGGAGGGATAGATTGAGCATGTGTGTATTTAATAGGAGAGCAAACTAAAGAAATGTGAAATATGCAATGAAGTGTTGTGGAGAATTTGAGTCATGTAGCCACCTTGTGGTGAGTATGAAAATATAGTCCTAATAGAGATGGATGGGAGTTTCATAAGATGTTTGGTTCAGGTGTTGTAATCATAGAGTCTGTTTTACATTCCGTAAGAGGTTGTCTTTTCCAGAACTTGTGTTGTCCAAGATGATGATCAAAGTTCATATTTGATTAACTCCCTTGGTAGCTCTCCTCTACTTCCCAGTCGACAACTTGGCAATTCAGGTAACCAGGAAACAACTCTCAAGTCACTGGATTCTGTGGAAGTATCCAGGTGAGCTTTTCTTTAGCAATACACCCAATTATTATGAATAATTTTTGATAAATAAAAGCAAGATCTCATTTGATTTAATAATGAAACATTCCTCTACAAATTCCATCTTTTAAACTGCATGCTTTTATGTAAAACCAGCATTGACACTATTGAGCTGATCAAGGGGGACTTAACATTTTTTCTGTAGAAATGTGTATATGACTGAAAAATTTATCTAATGAATTTTTTTTATTCAGTTTTGTGTATCCTGTGAATGATGTTAGAAAATATCAGAATTATATAGAAGAATAAGCATGTAGTGTATATGCTAGGAGAACCTCCAGAAATATCTGTTTGAAAATTTGAAGAATACATTTTAGCTGCTAATTGATCACCAAAATTTTATGGTTTGGATCAGCTTTAGGTAAGACTGATTGCATGTTTTTAGAGCTAGAAGTAGTTGTAGTAACCAGAGGTCAAATTTTGGCCTTGAATTGGTAGACACTACAATTATTAGTCTTAGTTTGGTTTGTCAACTGTACTTCAGTTCTCGAATGTTGGATTGTATGCAATCAGAAAAAAAAGATACTGCCTTCTCTTTTTGTAAAGAGGATGGGGTTGTTAGGGAGGTGAATGCAAGAGTTTTGGAAAGAGGGGCAAGTAAGCAGTCTGCTGTGGATGAGAGAGCTTGGGAAGTGAGTCAGTTGTTGTTCGCTGATGATACAGCGCTGGTGACTGAGTTTGGTAAAGTGTGTGAAAGAAGAAAGTTAAGAGTAAATGTGAATAAGAGCAAGGTTATTAGGTACAGTAGGGTTGAGGGTCAAGTCATTTGGGAGGTAAGCTTGAATGGAGAAAAACTGGAGGAAGTAAAGTGTTTTAGATATGTGGGAGTGGATCTGGCAGCGGATGGAACCATGGAAGCGGAATTGAATCATAGGGTGGGGGAGGGGGCGAAAATTCTGGGAGCCTTGAAGAATGTGTGGAAGTCGAGATCATTATCTCAGAAAGCAAAATTGGGTATGTTTGAAGGAATAGTGGTTCCAACAATGTTGTATGGTTGCGAGGCGTGGGCTATGGATAGAGTAGTGCGCAGGAGGGTGGATGTGCTGGAAATGAGATGTTTGAGGACAATATGTGGTGTGAGGTGGTTTGATCGAGTAAGTAATGTCAGGGTAAGAGAGATGTGTGGAAATAAAAAGAGTGTGGCTGAGAGAGCAGAAGAGGGTGTTTTGAAATGGTTTGGTCACATGGAGAGAATGAGTGAGGAAAGATTGACCAAGAGAATACATGTGTCGGAGGTGGAGGGAACGAGGAGAAGTGGGAGACCAAATTGGAGGTGGAAAGATGGAGTGAAAAAGATTTTGTGTGATCGGGGCCTGTACATGCAGGAGGGTGAAAGGAGGGCAAGGAATAGAGTGAATTGGATCGATGTGGTATACCAGGGTTGACGTACTGTCAGTGGATTGAATCAGGGCATGTGAAGCGTCTGGGGTAAACCATGGAAAGCTGTGTAGGTATGTATATTTGCGTGTGTGGACGTATGTATATACATGTGTATGGGGGTGGGTTGGGCCATTTCTTTCGTCTGTTTCCTTGCACTACCTTGCAAACGTGGGAGGAAAAAAAAAAAATATATGTGTGGCAGGGTGGCGATGGGAATGAATAAAGGCAGACAGTGTGAATTGTGTGCATGGGTATATATGTATGTGTCTGTGTGTGTATATATATGTGTACATTGAGATGTATAGGTATGTATATTTGCGTGTGTGGACGTGTATGTATATACATGTGTATGGGGGTGGGTTGGGCCATTTCTTTCGTCTGTTTCCTTGCGCTACCTCGCAAACGCGGGAGATAGCGACAAAGCAAAATAGATAAATAAATAAATATGTACATGTGTGTATATGAGTGGATTGGTCTTTCTTCTGTTTCCTGGCACTACCTCTCTAACGCAGGAAATGGCCGTCAAGTATAATAGGTGAATGAATAATGTTCCTTGGTTTCATGAATAAAAGAAATTTTTTTTTAAGTTACTTAACTATTTTAGTTTTAAAGACATACTTCAGTGGTTGCAAGAGTGATCTAGTGAGAGCAGTATGGTGAAATTTTTTTTTTTTTCTTTGCCATGCTATTAATCTTTTCATATTTTATGTCAAATATTGTTCTATCTACTCCTTTAAAGACAAATGTGATCACTTTTATGGCATATAGTGTGCTCTTGTGGTTACTTTGGCATATTTCTGGACTTTATTTACTGTAAGTGATGGATGCCCACTTTATTTTCTCTTCAGCATAGTAGATTACTTTCCATGTATTTATGTTATGATATGTATGATACAAATATGGTATAAAATATTTCCTGTAGAATACAGACAGGTGTTTGGGAGGGTTTGTAGTTCGTGCTTGTGTTTATAAGATAGAAAATTGCTTGGCTACAAAATTAGAAATAGAATACCACCCAGCCATCGCAATACCTGCCTGACAGGAGCAAGAAGAACTGCAGACACTAAAAGCTGTTCATCACGGTATAATGGTACACATTATCTTGAGCATGGATACTTGAAATCTTATTCAATAATACTGTAGTTGACTTGTTTTACAGTTTACAGTGCTTTTATTAAGTGCACACTTATTTTATGGTTTAATGAGTTATTATAGTTTTTCTAGTCACCGAAAGGTTTGAAGCTTTGTCCACAAAATTTATTTCTGCTCTGTTGTCCAGGGATTCAGTCTCATTTTTTAACACTGAATCTGTGTGAAACCTTTTGATTAACATTGCATTTTCTTGGAATGTATTTACAAAGATTTGCAATGTTTTCCTTTGATTTTGTTCTCTTAATAAAGTTTCATCTTTTAGAGCTGGGCTCTTTCTCCTCCTTCTCCTTCTTCTCCTCCCCCTCTCCTGTAATGGCATGCATGCCTGTATAATGCCAGCAGTGCTCCTCCTCATACCCCTCCCCCTCAATGGCATGCATGTCTACATAATATCAGCATGAAATTATTCTGTATTGTTTATTTTAATATTTTTATTATACTTTGTCGCTGTCTCCTGTATTAGCGAGGTAGCGCAAAGAAACAGACGAAAGAATGGCCCAACCCACCCACATACACATGTATATACATACCCGTCCACACACCCACATATACTTATCTATACATTTCAATGTATACATACATATACATACACAGACATATACGTATATACACATGTACATATTCATACTTGCCTTTATCCATTCCCATCGCCACACATGAAATAGCATCCTCCTCCTCCTCCCGCTAGGTAGCTCTAGGAAAAGACAAAAGGCCACATTCGTTCACACTCAGCCTCTAGCTGTCATGTGTAATGCACCGATACCACAGCTCCCTTTCCACATCCAGGCCTTACAAAACTTTCCCTGGTTTACCCCAGATGCTTCACATGTCCTGGTTCAATCCATTGACTGCATGTCGACCCTGGTACAACACATGTTTCCAATTCACACTATTCCTTGCACGCCTTTCACCCTCCTGTATGTTCAGGCCCCGATCACTCAAAATCTTATTCACTCCATCTTTCCACCCCCAATTTGGTCTCCCACTTCTCGTTCCCTCCACCTCTGACACATATATCCTCCATGTCAGTCTTTCCTCACTCATTCTCTCCATGTGACCAAACCATTTCAATACACCTTCTGCTCTCTCAGCCACACTCTTTTTATTACCATACATCTCTCTTACCCTTTCATTACTTACTTGATCAAACCACTTCACACCACATTGTCCTCAAACATCTCATTTCCAGCACATCCAACCTCCTCCGCACAACCCTATCTATAGCCCATGCCTCGCAACCATATAACATTGTTGGAACCAGTATTCCTTCAAACATACCCATTTTTGCTTTCCAAGATAATGTTCTCGCCTCCCACACATTCTTCAATACTCCCAGAACTTTCGCTCCTTCCCCCACCCTGTGACTCACTTCAGATTCCATGGTTCCATTCGCTGCCAAATCCACTCTCAGATATCTAAAACACTTCACTTCCTCCAGTTTTTCTCCATTCGAACTTACCTCCCAGTTTACTTGTCCCTCAACCCTACTGTACCTAATAACCTTGCTCTTATTCACATCCACTCTCAACTTTCTTCTTTCACACACTTTACCAAACTCAGTCACCAGCTTCTGCAGCTTCTCACATGAATCAGCCACCAGCGCTGCATCATCAGCGAACAACAACTGACTCACTTCTCAAGCCCTCTCATCCCCAACAGACTGCATACTTGTCCCTCTCTCCAAAACTCTTGCATTCACCTCCCTAACAACTTCATCCATAAACGAATGAAACAACCATGTAGATATCAAGTACCCCTGTCGCAAACCGACATCCACTGGAAATCAGACACTTTCCTCTCTTCCTACTCGTACACATGCCATACATCCTCGATAAAAACTTTTCACTGCTTCTAGCAACTTACCTCCCACACCATATACTCTTAATACCTTCCACAGAGCAACTCTATCATATGCCTTCTCCAGATCCATAAATGTCACATAAAATCCATCTGTTTTTCTAAGTATTTCTCACATACATTCTTCAAAGCAAACACCTGATCCATGCATTCTTTATCACTTCTGAAACCAAACTGCTCTTCCCCAATCTGATGACCTGTCCATGTCTTCTCCCTCTCAACCGATACCCTCACATATAATTTCCCAGGAATACTCAGCAAACTTATACCTCTGTAATTTGAACACTCACCTTTGTCCCCTTTGCCTTTGTACAATAGCAGTATGCATGCATTCTGCCAATCCTCAATCTATCAATACCTCTAATGCCTGTTCCAGTTGGAACTCCCTCAAAGGGGTGGCCATGATAATAGTCTCCATAACTAAAGGACTCCAGTGCTGCTTCTTAACCTTTAGTGTCTTACCCTTAACAGGCCACTGGCAGAGGGCAGTACTAATGCAGGGTTTGCTGAGGCTCTTATCAAATGTACCTAATGACCACTTCTTTCTAATGCTCCTACTTAATGTTTGTACTTGATAATCCTGCCTAAGTGTTCCTTTCTACCACTTCTATCTACTGATCCTACCATTTTGCCAAAAGGCAGGGCTAGTGCATAGTGCTCACCACACGAAAATCTAGAGTAATGAAGAATGAGCTGCATGAGTTAAGTTTTGTCAAGTGTTACTTATGACAAGGAGAGATTGTATATTTGTGGACAGAATGGCAGTAGTCCACCTGTTAGTGAGGTAGAAGAAAAAGACAGCTACCTGGGTTAGAGGAATGCAACTAAAGTGCTGGCTCACTAAATAGATGACACTAACCCTCCTGATACCTTATTTTCCTTCATAAGCTTGGTCATTGCATTTTCTCTAAATATCTCAAGGGTTTATTTTCAGTGATGCCTTTGAGTCCTTGGAAAATGAAGATGAAAGCAGTTCCTCAGTGTCTAGTTGGAGGAGGAGAAGTAAGCAAAAACTTACTACTTGTAATTCAAGTGAAGATGAGCCAACCCTGCCTCCTAAAGTTCCTCGTACTCATAGGTATGATATGGGAGTATTTTTGGAGTGAAGTGTAATTTAGCTTGGCATTAGGGTTATATTGCAAGAGAATTTTTGCAGGAAAATTTTATGGGAATTCATGATTTGTGTTGATTTAAATCTTAAGGAGCCCTTCAGAATTTTGGTACAAGGGATTATATCATCTTGGTGCTAGAGGTTGTATATGCAAGAGTGTATGATTTAGAGAGCTGACCAGGATATGTAAAAATGGTTTGGACATATGGAGAGGTTGAGGAAAGAAACTGATGATTAGGGTGTATGTATCAGAAATGGAGGAAGCATGTGGAAGGTGGGAAATTGAGAAGGATGTGGAGCAATGGAGCGAAAGAAGCTTTGAGCTATCAGGGCTTGAACATTGCAGATTATGAGAGGCATCAATGGGATTGGATGAATTGGAGTATTGTGATATATAGGGGGCAATATGCTGTTAGTGGGTTGAATCAGAGGATAGCAGTGCTAGGAAACAATGGAATGATGTGCAGTATTTGACTTGATTGGAGGCATTTGTTATGGTACGTTATACAAGACAGCTACAGTGATAGTACCTACTGACCCATAAGTGCCTACAATGAGAGTTTGCCTTGGTTGCAGGGCTCACATGTTGTACTCTCCACTTGACTTGTATGTTGATAAACGACGTTTCTATTGACCGCTTGTCCTCTCTCTTGTCTTGCTATTCTTTTGAGCATCAACTCCTCTGGTGTAGTTATCTGTTCTAGCTATTTGGTAGTGTCTGCCACCATGAGACTAATCTTCTTTTGAATGTCTATGTTGCCATTTCATTAGAATTTCCTAGACAACCTGGTATCACACTAAATAATCATTCCTTCTTGGCATTCCATGTATCTTGTGCATTTTTGGGGTGTTTCCAAGAGTTACTCTTGACTTAAATGAACCTGTACTGCCCTTTTCTGGTTGCTTTTAGTTTCAGAACATTGTTCTATATTTCCTTTATTTGTTGCCAGTTATATATTATCATATCTCTCTCCCTTTGATGTTAGAATCTGTATGGCTTGAGATTTTTTAGTCATTAATGTTAATTCATATGCTTCATTTCATATATCTTAATTCTGAAATCTTTTTGTCTTTGTACCTTGTATAATTCAGTGTGTTTTATGGTGACCATACAACACAGCAGTATTTAAGTGTACTTCTATATATATAGTAAACATTTTCATCACTAAGTGTCTGTATCTAGTTGCATTCCACAAGTGATTGTCCAAGACAATCATTTGTTTACCAAATGGCATCCTAGCTACGTCTCTTTGTTGGATATCAACTGACTTATATTTCTTTCTTGTATCTCCCCTGATGAAGTGGTTATTACACGAAAGTGCACTGGGGAACTTATCGTGTCTCATTTTCCCCATAGACTTATAGAAATACATGTACATATATACACGTTTTCCTGCAATTACCTCGCTGAAGCAGGGGCTAGTGATGCTGTATTCGTGTGGGGTGGGTTAGCGACAGGAATGGATGAAGGCAAGCAGGTATGAATATGTACATGTGTATATATGTAATATCTATGCATGTGTATTTTTTTTTTTTTTTTTTTTTTTTTTTTTTTTTTTTGCTGTCTCCCGCGTTTGCGAGGTAGCGCAAGGAAACAGACGAAAGAAATGGCCCAACCCACCCCCATACACATGTATATACATACGTCCACACACGCAAGTATACATACCTACACAGCTTTCCATGGTTCACCCCAGACGCTTCACATGCCCTGATTCAATCCACTGACAGCATGTCAACCCCGGTATACCACATCGATCCAATTCACTCTATTCCTTGCCCTCCTTTCACCCTCCTGCATGTTCAGGCCTCGATCACACAAAATCTTTTTCACTCCATCTTTCCACCTCCAATTTGGTCTCCCACTTCTCCTCGTTCCCTCCACCTCCGACACATATATCCTCTTGGTCAATCTTTCCTCACTCATTCTCTCCATGTGACCAAACCATTTCAAAACACCCTCTTCTGCTCTCTCAACCACGCTCTTTTTATTTCCACACATCTCTCTTACCCTTACGTTACTCACTCGATCAAACCACCTCACACCACACATTGTCCTCAAACATCTCATTTCCAGCACATCCATCCTCCTGCGCACAACTCTATCCATAGCCCACGCCTCGCAACCATACAACATTGTTGGAACCACTATTCCTTCAAACATACCCATTTTTGCTTTCCGAGATAATGTTCTCGCCTTCCACACATTCTTCAAGGCTCCCAGGATTTTCGCCCCCTCCCCCACCCTATGATCTACTTCCGCTTCCATGGTTCCATCCGCTGCCAGATCCACTCCCAGATATCTAAAACACTTTACTTCCTCCAGTTTTTCTCCATTCAAACTTACCTCCCAATTGACTTGACCCTCAACCCTACTGTACCTAATTACCTTGCTCTTATTCACATTTGCTCTTAACTTTCTTCTTTCACACACTTTACCAAACTCAGTCACCAGCTTCTGCAGTTTCTCACATGAATCAGCCACCAGCGCTGTATCATCAGCGAACAACAACTGACTCACTTCCCAAGCTCTCTCATCCCCAACAGACTTCATACTTGCCCCTCTTTCCAAAACTCTTGCATTTACCTCCCTAACAACCCCATCCATAAACAAATTAAACAACCATGGAGACATCACACACCCTGGCCGCAAACATACATTCACTGAGAACCAATCACTTTCCTCTCTTCCTACACGTACACATGCCTTACATCCTCGATAAAAACTTTTCACTGTGTATGTATATGTATGTTTTACTCTTATATTAATCATACTTTGTCGCTGTCTCCCACATTAGTGAGGTAGCACAATGAAACAGACGAAAGAATGGCCCAACCCACCCACCTACTCATGTATATACGTACATGCTTACACACACACATATACACACCTATACATTTCAGTGTATACATACATATACATATACAGACATATACATATATACACATGTACATATTCATACTTGCTGCCTTCATCCATACCACATATTGTCCTCAAGCATTTCATTTCCAACACATCCACGCTCCTCCGCACAACCCTATCTATAGCCCATGCCTCACAACCATATAACATTGTTGGAACCACTATTCCTTCAAACATACCCATTTTTGCTCTCAGAGATAACGTTTTCGCCTTCCACACATACTTCAACGCTCCCAGAACCTTTGCTCCCTCCCCCACCCTTTGACTCTCTTCTGCTTCCATGGTTCCATCCGCTGCCAAATCCATTCCCAGATATCTAAAACACTTCATTTCTCCAGTTTTCCTCCATTCAAACTTACCTCCCAGTTTGCTTGTCCCTCAACCCTACTGAACCTAATAACCTTGCTCTTATTCATATTTACTCTCAGCTTTCTTCTTTCACACACTTTACCAAACTCAGTCACCAGCTTCTTCAGTTTCTCACCTGAATCAGCCACCAGTGCTGTATCATCATCGAACAACAACTGACTCGCTTCCCAAGCCCTCTCATCCACAACAGACTGCATACTTGCCCCTCTCCAAAACTCTTGCATTCACCTCCCTAACAACCCCATCCATAAACATATTAAACAACCATGGAGACATCATGCACCCCTTCCGCAAACTGACGTTCACTGGGAACCGAACACTTTCCTCTCTTCCTACTCGTACACATACCTTACAGGTGAGAGCAAATAATGTAAGGGGAGTGGGGGAGGAATGGGATGTATTTAGGGAAGCAGTGATGGCTTGCACAAAAGATGCCTGTGGCATGAGAAAGGTGAAAGGTGGGCAGATTAGATAGGGTAGTGAGTGGTGGGATGAAGAAGTAAGATTGTTAGTGAAAGAGGAGAGAGACAAATTTGGACAAGTTTTTCAGGGAAATAGTGCAAATGACAGGGAGATGTATAGAAGAAAGAGGCAAGAGGTCAAGAGAAAGGTGCAAGAGGTGAAAAAGAGGGCAAATGAGAGTCTGGGTGAGAGAGTATCATTAAATTTTAGGGAGAATAAAAAGATGTTTTGGAAGAAGGTAAATAAAGTGCATAAGACAAGAGAACAAATGGGAACATTGTTGAAGGGGGCAAATAAGGAGGTAATAAGAAGTGGTGGTGAAGTGAGAGGGAGTGAGTATTTTGAAGGTTTGTTGAATGTATTTGATGATGGAGTGGCCGTTATAAGGTGTTTTGGTCGAGGTGTTATGCGAAGTGAGAGGGCCAGGGAGAATAATTTGGTAAACAGAGAAAAGGTAGTGAAAGCTTTGCGGAAGATGAAAGCTGGCAAAGCGGCGGGTTTCGATGGTATTGCAGTGAAATTTATTAAAGAATGGGGTGACTGTGTTATTGACTGGTTGGTGAGGATACTCAATACATGTATGGTTTATGGTGAAGTGCTTGAGGATTGGCAGAATGCATGCATAGTGCCATTGTACAAAAGCAAAGGGCATGAAGGTTAGTATTGAAATTACAGAGGGACAGGTTTGTTGAGTATTCCTGGGAAATTATATAGGAGGGTATTGATTGAGAGGCTGAAAGCATGTACAGAGCATCAGATTTGGGAAGAGGAGTGTGGTTTCAGAAGTTGTAGAGGATGTTTGGATCAGGTGTTAGCTGTGTAGAATGGTTGTGAGAAATACTTAGAAAAACGGATGGATTTGTTCGTAGCATTTATGGATCTGGAGAAGGCATATGATAGAATTGATAGAGATGCTCTGTG
The DNA here is from genome assembly GCF_036320965.1 of Panulirus ornatus. Lineage (NCBI taxonomy): Eukaryota > Metazoa > Arthropoda > Malacostraca > Decapoda > Palinuridae > Panulirus > Panulirus ornatus. The sequence continues at coordinate 64,371,962 of NC_092233.1, forward strand.
GAAGGTATTAAGAGTATATGGCGTGGGAGGTAAGTTGCTAGAAGCAGTTATGTATGTATGTATATATATTGTATATATATATATATATATATATATATATATAATAAATAAAATATATATATATATATATATATATATATAATAAATAAAATATATATATATATATATATATATATATATATATATATATATATATTATTTTATTTTTATTATACTTTGTCGCTGTCTCCCACGTTTGCGAGGTAGCGCAAGGAAACAGACGAAAGAAATGGCTCAACCCCCCCTATACACATGTATATACATACGTCCACACACGCAAATATACATACCTACACAGCTTTTCATGGCTTACCCCAGACGCTTCACATGCCTTGATTCAATCCACTGACAGCACGTCAACCCCGGTATACCACCTCGCTCCAATTCACTCTATTCCTCGCCCTCCTTTCACCCTCCTGCATGTTCAGGCCCCGATCACACAAAATCTTTTTCACTCCATCTTTCCACCTCCAATTTGGTCTCCCTCTTCTCCTTGTTCCCTCCACCTCCGACACATATATCCTCTTGGTCAATCTTTCCTCACTCATCCTCTCCATGTGCCCAAACCACTTCAAAACACCCTCTTCTGCTCTCTCAACCACGCTCTTTTTATTTCCACACATCTCTCTCACCCTTACGTTACTCACTCGATCAAACCACCTCACACCACACATTGTCCTCAAACATCTCATTTCCAGCACATCCATCCTCCTGCGCACAACTCTATCCATAGCCCATGCCTCGCAACCATACAACATTGTTGGAACCACTATTCCTTCAAACATACTCATTTTTGCTTTCCGAGATAATGTTCTCGACTTCCACACATTCTTCAAGGCCCCCAGAATTTTCGCCCCCTCCCCCACCCTATGATCCACTTCCGCTTCCATGGTTCCATCCGCTGCCAGATCCACTCCCAGATATCTAAAACACTTCACATCTTCCAGTTTTTCTCCATTCAAACTCACCTCCCAATTGACTTGACCCTCAACCCTACTGTACCTAATAACCTTGCTCTTATTCACATTTACTCTTAACTTTCTTCTTCCACACACTTTACCAAACTCAGTCACCAGCTTCTGCAGTTTCTCACATGAATCAGCCACCAGCGCTGTATCATCAGCGAACAACAACTGACTCACTTCCCAAGCTCTCTCATCCCCAACAGACTTCATACTTGCCCCTCTTTCCAAAACTCTTGCATTTACCTCCCTAACAACCCCACCCATAAACAAATTAAACAACCATGGAGACATCACACACCCCTGCCGCAAACCTACATTCACTGAGAACCAATCACTTTCCTCTCTTCCTACACATACACATGCCTTACATCCTCGATAAAAACTTTTCACTGCTTCTAACAACTTTCCTCCCACACCATATATTCTTAATATATTTCTTTTCTTTTCTTTGAAACTATTCGCCATTTCCCGCATTAGCGAGGTAGCGTTAAGAACAGAGGACTGGGCCTTTGAGGGAATATCCTCACCTGGCCCCCTTCTCTGTTCCTTCTTTCAAAAAATTAAAAAAAATAGCGAGAGCTAAGGATTTCCAGCCCCCTGCTCCCTCCCCTTTCAGTTGCCTTCTACGACACGCAGGGAATACGTGGGAAGTATTCTTTCTCCCCTATCCCCAGGGATATATATATATATATATATATATAGGGATGAGAGAGCTTGGGAAGTGAGTCAGTTGTTGTTCGCTGATGATACAGCGCTATTGGCTGATTCATGTGAGAAACTGCAGAAGCTGGTGACTGAGTTTGGTAAAGTGTGTGAAAGAAGAAAATTAAGAGTAAATGTGAATAAGAGCAAGGTTATTAGGTACAGTAGGGTTGAGGGTTCAGTCAATTGGGAGGTAAGTTTGAATGGAGAAAAACTGGAGGAAGTAAAGTGTTTTATATATGTGGGAGTGGATCTGGCAGCGGATGGAACCATGGAAGTGGAAGTGAATCATAGGGTGGGGGTGGGGGCGAAAATCCTGGGAGCCTTGAAGAATGTGTGGAAGTCGAGAACATTATCTCGGAAAGCAAAAATGGGTATGTTTGAAGGAATAGTGGTTCCAACAATGTTGTATGGTTGCGAGGCGTGGGCTATGGATAGAGTAATGTGCAGGAGGGTGGATGTGCTGGAAATGAGATGTTTGAGGACAATATGTGGTGTGAGGTGGTTTGATCGAGTAAGTAATGTAAGGGTATGAGAGATGTATGGAAATAAGAAGAGCGTGGTTGAGAGAGCAGAAGAGGGTGTTTTGAAATGGTTTGGCCACATGGAGAGAATGAGTGAGGAAAGATTGACCAAGAGGATATATGTGTTGGAGGTGGAGGGAACGAGGAGAAGTGGGAGACCAAATTGGAGGTGGAAAGATGGAGTGAAAAAGATTTTGAGTGATCGGGGCCTGAACATGCAGGAGGGTGAAAGGCGGGCAAGGAATAGAGTGAATTGCATTGATCTGGTATACCAGGGTCAACGTGCTGTCAATGGATTGAATCAGGGCATGTGAAGCGTCTGGGGTAAACCATGGAAAGCTGTGTGGGGCCTGGATGTGGAAAGGGAGCTGTGGTTTCGGGCATTATTGCATGACAGCTAGAGACTGAGTGTGAGCGAATGGGGCCTTTGTTGTCTTTTCCTAGCGCTACCTCGCACACATGAGGGGGGAGGGGGATGTTATTCCATGTGTGGCGAGGTGGCGATGGGAATGAATGAAGGCAGACAGTGTGAATTGCGTGCATGTGTATAAATGTATATGTCTGTGTGTGTATATATATGTGTACATTGAGATGTATGGGTATGTATATTTGCGTGTGTGGACGTGTATGTATATACATATGTATGGGGGTGGGTTGGGCCATTTCTTTTGTCTGTTTCCTTGTGCTACCTTGCAAGTGTTTTAGATATCTGGGGGTGGATCTGGCAGCGGATGGAACCATGGAAGCGGAAGTGAATGATAGGGTGGGGGAGGGGGCGAAAATTCTGGGAGCTTTGAAGAATGTTTGGAAGTCGAGAACATTATATCGGAAAGCAAAAATGGGTATGTTTGTAGGAATAGTGGTTCCAACAATGTTGTATGGTTGCGAGGCGTGGGCTATGGATAGAGTTGTGCGCAGGAGGGTGGATGTGCTGGAAATGAGATGTTTAAGGACAATATGTGGTGTGAGGTGGTTTGATCGAGTAAGTGATGTAAGGGTAAGAGAGATGTGTGGAAATAAAAAGAGTGTGGTTGAGAGAGCAGAAGAGGGTGTTTTGAAATGGTTTGTCACATGGAGAGAATGAGTGAGGAAAGATTGACCAAGAGGATATATGTGCCAGAGGTGGAGGGAACGAGGAGAAGTGGGAGACCAAATTGGAGGATATATAACAAGTAGTGGTGATGTGAGAAGGAGATGGAGTGAGTATTTTGAAGGTTTGTTGAATGTGTTTGATGATAGAGAGGCTGATATAGGGTGTTTTGGTCGAGGTGGTGTGCAAAGTGAGAGGGTTAGGGAAAATGATTTGGTAAACAGAGAAGAGGTAGTGAAAGCTTTGCGGAAGATGAAAGCCGGCAAGGCAGCAGGTTTGGATGGTATTGCAGTGGAATTGATTAAAAAAGGGGGTGACTGTATTGTTGACTGGTTGGTAAGGTTATTTAATGTATGTATGACTCATGGTGAGGTGCCTGAGGATTGGCGGAATGCGAGCATAGTGCCATTGTACAAAGGCAAAGGGGATAAGAGTGAGTGCTCAAATTACAGAGGTATAAGTTTGTTGAGTATTCCTGGTAAATTATATGGGAGGGTATTGATTGAGAGGATGAAGGCATGTACAGAGCATCAGATTGGGGAAGAGCAGTGTGGTTTCAGAAGTGGTAGAGGATGTGTGGATCAGGTGTTTGCTTTGAAGAATGTATGTGAGAAATACTTAGAAAAGCAAATGGATTTGTATGTAGCATTTATGGATCTGGAGAAGGCATATGATAGAGTTGATAGAGATGCTCTGTGGAAGGTATTAAGAATATATGGTGTGGGAGGAAAGTTGTTAGAAGCAGTGAAAAGTTTTGATCGAGGATGTAAGGCATGTGTACGTGTAGGAAGAGAGGAAAGTGATTGGTTCTCAGTGAATGTAGGTTTGCGGCAGGGGTGTGTGATGTCTCCATGGTTGTTTAATTTGTTTATGGATGGGGTTGTTAGGGAGGTGAATGCATGAGTTTTGGAAAGAGGGGCAAGTATGACGTCTGTTGGGGATGAGAGAGCTTGGGAAGCGAGTCAGTTGTTGTTCGCTGATGATACAGCGCTGGTGGCTGATTCATGTGAGAAACTGCAGAAGCTGGTGGCGGAGTTTGGTAAAGTGTGTGAAAGAAGAAAGCTGAGAGTAAATGTGAATAAGAGCAAGGTAATTATTAGGTGCTGTCGGGTTGAGGGTCAAGTCAATTCAGAAGGATGTTTGAATGGAGAAAAACTGGAGGATGTGAAGTGTTTTAGATACCTGGGAGTGGATTTGGCAGCGGATGGAACCATGGAAGCGGAAGTGAATTATAGGGTGGGGGAGGGGGCAAAAATTCTGGGAGCGTTGAAGAATGTGTGGAAGTCGAGAACATTATCTCGGAAAGCAAAAATGGCTATGTTCGAAGGAATAGTGGTTCCAACAATGTTATATGGTTACGAGGCATGGGTTATGGATAGAGTTGTGCGGAGAAGGGTGGATTTGCTGGATATGAGATGTTTGAGGACAATATGTGGTGCGAGGTGGTTTGATTGAGTAAGTAATGTAAGGGTAAGAGAGATGTGTGGTGATAAAAAGAGTGTGGTTGAGAGAGCAGAGGAGGGTGTTTTGAAATGGTTTGGTCACATGGAGAGAATGAGTGAGGAAAGATTGACCAAGAGGATATATGTGTCAGAGGTGGAGGGAACGAGAAGTGGGAGACCAAATTGGAGGTGGAAAGATGGAATGAAAAAGATTTTGAGTGATTGGGACCTGAACATGCAGGAGGATGAAAGGCATGCAAGGAATAGAGTGAATTGGAACGATGTGGTATACCGGGGTTGATGTGCTGTCAATGGATTGAACCAGGGCATGTGAAGCATCTGAGGTAAACCTTGGAAAGTTCTGTGGGGCCTGCACCCTCTGACCGCAAAAACACACACACACAAACCTGCCTGCGTTCTAGGAAAAGACAAAAAAATGCCACATTCGTTCACACTGTCTTTAGCAGTCATATGTAATGCACTGAAACCACATCTCCTTTTCCACATCCAGGTTCCACAGACCTTTCCATGGTTTACCCCTGACGCTTCACATGCCCTGGTTCAGTCCATTGACAGCACGTCTACCCCGGTATACCACTCTATTCCTTGCATGCCTCTTTCCCTCCTGTATGTTCAGGCCCCGATCACTTAAAATCTTTTTCACTCCATCCTTCCACCTCCAATTAGGTCTCCTGCTTCTTCTTCCCTCCACCTATGACACATATATCCTCTTTGTCAATCCTTCCTCACTCATTATCTCCATATGTCCAAACCACTTCAACATACCCTCTTCTGCTCTCTCAACCGCACACTTTTTATTTCTACACATCTTTCTTACCCTTACGTTACTTACCTGATCAAACCACCTCACACCACATATTGTCCTCAAACATTTCATTTCCACCACATCCACCCTCCTACATACATCCCATGCCTCACAACCCTATAACATTGTTGGAACTGCATTGTATTATTTGAGTATGTGTTAGTTTGCCTCTACCTCTTAGAATATGCATTGCAATGTCACCCATATGTGCAAGATCTTGCATGAGAGTTGTTAGGTGTTTATGCCGCTTCTTTAGTGAATGTCTTTTACAGTTGGACTTTCAGAAAAAATGTTTTTAGCCTTAGAAATATACTATATCTGCAAGTAACATTGACTTGAAAACCAACAACATAAAATACTTCTGAACTGACTGGTTACTGTTTATGGCATACTGTTTTGTAACTTAAGCTGTTTTGTGAAATATTTTTTTTGCCTTTTTTTTACTGTTCACATGTAAAGATGAAATGATGCTTTTACTTTTAGAACCTCTGTATTTCCATGAAATTCGTAAGGTACAGCACTAGTTTTCTGTCTATATACCTTTGAGAAAGGCAATAATTTTGTAAAATTATATCTTTGATACTTGTTCCATTATCCAAGTGTTTTTGATATCTATTTTGTGTTTTTGCAACCATACTTTCCTCAGACAGGGAGTATATGGCTTACCATATAGGTAAGTTTGTTAATTGTACTTTGAAATACTTTGAATAGTTGAATTGTAATGTATTAGTGTGTTTGGTAGACACATTAGGTAGAAGAAGTTGGTAGGAACATTAGGTAGGAGCCTCTGAAAGCACTGCGCTGGAGTTGTCTTCTGCTAGTGGCCTGTTAGGGTGTGGCACTAAAGGCTAAGAAGCAACTCTGGAGTTCGCTCTTTTGCTGTGGCTACCTCTTAAGGGTGCGAACGTCAGAGATATAGATAATAGATAGATACAGTGCATCAGATTACAATAAGGCTGTGTCATATTCTGTTGACTTTGAAAAATTCTTAGACGTTATACAAAATTTGGATTTCAGAACTTTGAATTCTGTGTTAAATTTTCTTTTCCAAAGTTGAAAGTTCAGTCTCATACCAGGGACTCTGATTTTCCATAGTTTTGGGATTTATCACTAAAATGCTTTTCACTACTAGCATGCATTTTTGATTGTCCTTCATATACGTTAAAGTCTCTTGAGCTTTGGCAAAGGACGAATAGGTTGCTACAAAGATGTATATTGACGAGTGTTATATTTGATTATAATTATCGCTTCCATCATTTCATTGTCAAACTCAGAAAATACTGGGCTTAGGACAAACTGAGGGATATCATGCTATTCCACCCACTGGTAATTGTTCACTTGCTTTAAATAGATATATTTTGATTTTGCTATCATGGCATATTACTATTTTTTCTATGAAGAGTTTTAATTTTAATCCCAAATGAAGTTGAAACAAGATGTGTGAGTAGTAGTACCTTCAGCTCACCTTGCCTGTATCAGAAAAATGGCCAGCAGTATTGAAAACCATGCATTTTTTTATTGCAGTATGTCAACAGATCGTCCAAGAAGAGCAAGAAGAGTCACTCGCAGTTTAGGGGTACCACCTGACTCTAGTCTGTCATCACCCTCAGGAAAAGTTTCCCACCATAGGGTCTTAGAAACATCTGATGATTCTACCTCAGACTCTGGCCACCTGACTCCAATTACTAGAATCACACGTAGCAAATCATATACTACCCCAGTTGAAAAGACATCAGCATCTAAGTCAAGGACTTTAACTCCAACTGATAGGAGCAACAAGAAAAAGTCTTTGAATACTCCTCAGCTGACTAAGACAGTAGAGGATTCATCTCAGTCATCGGATAGTGCAAAAATTTCCCGTCGTAAGACATCTCAGAAGCAGAAGACACAGGTAGATGCCAAGGGTTCTGATGGTTCACCACAGCATTCACATTCAACCCAGTCTACAAGGACAAGGTCTCAAGTTTTAACATCAAGTGAGGATACCACACCAGTTCGTAGGTCGGCAAGAATTGAGACAAGTTCAGCGAGGTAGGGTATGATCGTTTTAATCAGATGAACTAATGTAATTTTCTTAGTATCTAAGCTTTAGTCTTTCCATTCCTCTTCTTGTTTTTTATCCTCTGTAGCTTACATGTGCTTGTCTTTTTCATCCCATGACAACCTTCTTCCTTAAGCCTGTCATGGATTTTCTAATCTCAGTCATTGTATCATCTTTGCAGTTGTGTTCTCTGGCTTACCACAGACTCATTTTGGACCGATAGAATCAGCCAAATTATAGAAAATTAATGATAAGCTTGTGAACATGCACCTCACACTTTTAACCAACTTAGTGACCTGGTTCATCATTGAAACCTTGTTTTTTGTTTGTCCTAAGTAGAATCAGTGTTTTTACTTAGAACTTTCCAGGTTTTTGAAGTTTCTTGCAGTTCATATGACCATATCCTTTATAGCATGGTACATCTTATAGAACATGGAGAACTTGTCTTTTACTAAATTCATTGGCAGTGTTTGAAGGGCTTTACCAAATGCACTAACTAAAGGGAGATAGCAAACAGCATGTATTAGGCTTCTACCTCTAATTCAAACTTTGGGTCAGTTGCAACTCAGCAATATTTGAATTTTAAATGATCACTTTATTAAATTCACCTGTTCCAGGAGTGGACATTTATTTCCTATCCCAAAGTATCTCCAGGATATTGCACTTTGGGTGTGAAGATTATGCATTTTACATGATATGGCTTTACACACTTACAATATCATGTTTCCATTGGAAGTTTATATAAAGGAGAATAGTTTTACAGGTGCTCATTAGCTATTTCCTGTGGAACTGGGTAACATCCAGGTATGCAAGGACTTTTTACTTAAAACCTGATAGTTTCTGCATACCACAGATTAGTGTTTAAAGTGTGCCTGATTTAAAGATTGCACTAGAATTCTTCCCTTGTGAATGGTGTAACTCCATTGCTATCCAAATTTTATTTATGCTTCATATGCATGCAACAACTGATAGTAAATTCATTCATCTTCAGCACTGATTCTGATAAGACCCCAACTACTTGCCAATCCGTCTGCTCTGCAACGAACAAGGACAGTATCAAGAGATCAAGCAGATCTAAGAAGTAATGACTCCATTAGACTACCTTTATAGTTAGTAGCATTTTTCTTTTGTTATAGTTTTGTTGACTGTAGTTCATATGCGTTGTCTTAATCAGGTTTTTATATTTAGGAATAATACAATTTTTATTGTTCTCTGCATTTTGTTCTAGTCTTCTTACTTTCAGTTTTAGGAAAATGACATTTTTTGAAAATTTGGAAACTTTTTGGTGGGCAGATTAGAAAGGGTAGTGAGTGGTGGGATGAAGAAGCAAGATTATTAGTGAAAGAGAAGAAAGAGGCATTTGGATGATTTTTGCAGAGAAATAATGCAAATGACTGGGAGATGTATAAAAGAAAGAGGCAGAAGATCAAGACAAAGGTGCAAGAGGTGAAAAAGAGGGCAAATGAGAGTTGGGGTGAGAGAGTATCATTAAATTTTTGGGAGAATAAAAAGATGTTTTAGAAGGAGCTAAATAAAGTGCGTAAGAAAGGGAACAAATGGGAACTTCAGTGAAGGGGGCTAATGGGGAGGTGATAACAAGTAGTGGTGATGTGAGAAGGAGATGGAGTGAGTACTTTGAAGGTTTGCTGAATGTGTTTGATGATATAGTGGCAGATATAGGGTGTTTTGGTTGAGGTGGTGTGCAGAGTGAAAGGGTTAGGGAAAATGATTTGGTAAACAGAGAAGAGGTAGTAATGGCTTTGCGGATGATGAAAGCCGGCAAGGCAGCAGGTTTGGATAATACTGCAGTGGAATTTATTAAAAAAGGGGGTGACTGTATTGTTGACTGGTTAGTAAGGTTATTTAATGTATGTATGACCCATGATGAGGTGCCTGAGGGTTGGCGGAATGCTTGCATAGTGCCATTGTACAAAGGCAAAGGGGATAAAAGTGAGTGCTCAAATTACAGAGGTATAAGTTTGTTGGGGTGAACCATGGAAAGTTCTGTGGAGCCTGGATGTGGAAGGGGAGCTGTGGGTTTGGTGCATTTTTACATGACAGCTGGAGACTGAGTGTGAACGAATGGGGCTTTTGGTGTCTTTTCCTAGCGCTACCTCGCACACATGAGGGGGGAGGGGGTTGTTATTCCATATGTGGCGAGGTGGCGATGGGAACAAATAAAGGCAGACAGTATGAATTATGTACATGTGTATATATGTATATGTCTGTGTGTGTATATATATGTGTACATTGAGATGTATAGGTATGTATATTTGCGTGTGTGGACGTGTATGTATATACATGTGTATGTGGGCGGGTTGGGCCATTCTTTCGTCTGTTTCCTTGCGCTACCTCGCTAACGTGGGAGACAGCGACAAAGCAAAATAAATAATAATAAATAAAAAGTTTGTTGAGTATTCCTGGGAAATTATATGGGAGGGTATTGATTGAGAGGGTGAAGGCATGTACAGAGCATCAGATTGGGGAAGAGCAATGTGGTTTCAGAAGTGGTAGAGGATGTGTGGATCAGGTGTTTGCTTTGAAGAATATATGTGAGAAATACTTAGAAAAGCGAATGGATTTGTATGTAGCATTTATGGATCTGGAGAAGGCATATGATAGAGTTGATAGAGATGCTCTGTGGAAGGTAGTAAGAATATATGGAGTTGGAGGCAAGCTGCTAGAAGCAGTGAAAAGTTTTTATTGAGGATGTAAGGCATGTGTACGTGTAGGAAGAGAGGAAAGTGATTGGTTCTCAGTGAATGTAGGTTTGCGGTAGGGGTGTGTGATGTCTCCATGGTTGTTTAATTTGTTTATGGATGGGGTTGTTAGGGAGGTAAATGCAAGAGTTTTGGAAAGAGGGGCAAGTATGCAGTCTGTTGTAGATGAGAGAGCTTGGAAAGTGAGTCACTTGCTGTTCGCTGATGATACAGCACTGGTGGCTGATTCGTGTGAGAAACTGCAGAAGCTGGTGACTGAGTTTGGTACAGGTGTGAAAGAAGAAAGCTGAGAGTAAATGTGAATAAGAGCAAGGTTATTAGGTACAGTAGGGTTGAGGGACAAGTCAATTGGGAGGTAAGTTTGAATGGAGAAAAAGGAGGAAGTGAAGTGTTTTAGATATCTGGGAGTGGATTTGGCAGCGGATGGAACCATGGAAGTGGAAGTGAATCATAGGGTGAGGGAGGGGGCGAAAGTTCTGGGAGCGTTGAAGAATGTGTGGAAGTCGAGAACATTATCTCGGAAAGCAAAAATGGGTATGTTTGAAGGAATAGTGTTTCCAACAATGTTATATGGTTGCGAGGCGTGGGCTCTGGATAGAGTTGTGTGGAGGAGGGTGGATGTGCTGGAAATGAGATGTTTGAGGACAGTATGTGGTGTGAGGTGGTTTGATCGAGTAAGTAATATATTATAGGGTAAGAGAGATGTGTGGTAGTAAAAAGAGTGTGGTTGAGAGAGCAGAAGACGGTGTTTTGAAATGGTTTGGTCACATGGAGAGAATGAGTGAGGAAAGATTGACCAAGAGGATATATGTGTCAGAGGTGGAGGGAACGAGGAGAAGTGGGAGACCAAATTGGAGGTGGAAAGATGGAGTGAAAAAGATTTTGAGTGATCGGGGCCTGAACATGCAGGAGGGTGAAAGGCATGCAAGGAATAGAGTGAATTGGAACGATGTGGTATACCAGGGTTGACGTGCTGTCAATGGATTGAACCAGGGCATGTGAAGTGTCTGGGGTAAACCATGGAAAGTTCTGTGGGGCCTGGATGTGGAAAGGGAGCTGTGGTTTCGATGTATTATTACATGACAGCTAGAGACTGAGTGTGAACAAATGGGGCCTTTGTTGTCTTTTCCTAGCGCTACCTCGCACACATGAGGGGGGAGGGGCCTGTTATTTCATGTGTGGCGAGATGGCGATGGGGATAAATAAAGGCAGACAGTATGAATTGTGTACATATGTATATATGTATATGTTTGTGTGTGTATATATATGTATACATTGAGATGTATAGGTATGTATATTTGCGTGTGTCGATGTGTATGTATATACATGTGTATTTGGGTGGGTTGGGCCATCCTTTCGTCTGTTTCCTTGCGCTACCTCACTAATGCAGGAGACATCGACAAAGCAAAATAAATGAATATATTGTTTAACATATTAGAAAATGTTTTTAAGTATTTGTAATTGTCTGCATTTTTATTATCTGTACATAAATAAATTATATGGGAGGGTATTGATTGAGAGGGTGAAGGCATATACAGAGCATCAGATTGGGGAAGAGCAGTGTGGTTTCAGAAGTGGTAGAGGATGTGTGGATCAGGTGTTTGCTTTGAAGAATGTATGTGAGAAATACTTAGAAAAGCAAATGGATTTGTATGTAGCATTTATGGATCTGGAGAAGGCATATGATAGAGTTGATAGAGATGCTCTGTGGAAGGTATTAAGAATATATGGTGTGGGAGGAAAGTTGTTGGAAGCAGTGAAAAGTTTTTATCGAGGATGTAAGGCATGTGTACGTGAAGGAAGAGAGGAAAGTGATTGGTTCTCAGTGAATGTAGGTTTGCGGCAGGGGTGTGTGATGTCTCCATGGTTGTTTAATTTGTTTATGGATGGGGTTGTTAGGGAGGTAAATGCAAGAGTTTTGGAAAGAGGGGCAAGTATGAAGTCTGTTGGGGATGAGAGAGCTTGGGAAGTGAGTCAGTTGTTGTTTGCTGATGATACAGCGCTGGTGGCTGATTCATGTGAGAAACTGCAGAAGCTGGTGACTGAGTTTGGTAAAGTGTGTGGAAGAAGAAAGTTAAGAGTAAATGTGAATAAGAGCAAGGTTATTAGGTACAGTAGGGTTGAGGGTCAAGTCAATTGGGAGGTGAGTTTGAATGGAGAAAAACTGGAGGAAGTGAAGTGTTTTAGATATGTGGGAGTGGATCTGGCAGCGGATGGAACCATGGAAGCGGAAGTGGATCATAGGGTGGGGGAGGGGGCAAAAATTCTGGGGGCCTTGAAGAATGTGTGGAAGTCGAGAACATTATCTCGGAAAGCAAAAATGGGTATGTTTGAAGGAATAGTGGTTCCAGCAATGTTGTATGGTTGCGAGGCGTGGGCTATGGATAGAGTTGTGCGCAGGAGGATGGATGTGCTGGAAATGAGATGTTTGAGGACAGTGTGTGGTGTGAGGTGGTTTGATCGAGTGAGTAACATAAGGGTAAGAGAGATGTGTGGAAATAAAAAGAGCGTGGTTGAGAGAGCAGAAGAGGGTGTTTTGAAGTGGTTTGGGCACATGGAGAGAATGAGTGAGGAAAGATTGACCAAGAGGATATATGTGTCGGAGGTGGAGGGAACGAGGAGAAGAGGGAGACCAAACTGGAGGTGGAAAGATGGAGTGAAAAAGATTTTGTGTGATCGGGGCCTGAACATGCAGGAGGGTGAAAGGAGGGCAAGGAATAGAGTGAATTGGAGCGATGTGGTATACTGGGGTTGACGTGCTGTCAGTGGATTGAATCAAGGCATGTGAAGCGTCTGGGGTAAACCATGGAAAGCTGTGTAGGTATGTATATTTGCGTGTGTGGACGTATGTATATACATGTGTATGGGGGGGGGTTGGGCCATTTCTTTCGTCTGTTTCCTTGCGCTACCTCGCAAACGCGGGAGACAGCGACAAAGTATAATTAATAAATAAATAGATAAATAAATTGTTTCTGATAAGACCTAAGCAACCCCACAGTATGCTCCTCAGCTACTGTACAATACTAACAAAACACAATACTTACAATAATGACCTGACAAGCTCTAACCAACTTCTCAAAATTAGTTGAGGTTACCAGTAGGGTGCCACAAAGCACATTTCCAAGACCGTTGCTCTTCTTGATCAACGTGAATGACATGTCAAAAGGGCTGGACTCTTGCATGAATTATGGTTACAGATATTGCCAAAATCGTGAGGAAAGTAGTGATGAACAATGTATCAACTTACATAAAGACCTTGACAAAACCCAAAATTGGTCAGATAAACAGTCAGTGATATTCAGCCAAAGCAAATGCATAGTCAAAGAAGGCCTTTATGTGTATACTATCAAGCAGGAAATAAGTTGCAGGAATCTGTAAGAGAAGGTGGGAACTGACACTGCATCAAACCTATTGCCAGAGCCCCAACTTGGGAAATTTGTAAAGACAGATTTCATATTGGTAAATATTAGAATTTCACTCCACTGCACAAACAAGAAAATGTTCATCAAAATATTTACACCCTACATTAACCAAAAACTAGAATATGCTTTTCAAGTTTGGTCACCTTACTTAAAGAGGTACAAAGGACTAAGAAGATCTGAGGAAAGGCAAACAAGATTTTATCAGAATTAAGAGAGCTGAACTACAATGAGAAAGTTAAATGCCACAAATTTGACTACCGTGGATGAGAGAAGAGTATGTGGTTAGCTGTTTGAGCTATATGCTGAGGGAATTTTATACTCATGGGGCCCCAACTCTTGAACAGTCTCTTCTGTCATACAGTCTCTTGAATTTATGTGTACTGCCTGATTTGAACTCCCCATTCCCTTCCACTAAAGTAATGTATACATCGGAGGAATCTCCCTATTATTCCTGCCAGAAGATTCAGCTTCCTTACCAGCCTTCTTATTTGGGATAGTGTCAAATGCTTTCTGGCAGTCTAGATAGGCTCTAGATAGTCTAGATAGCTCTTTAATGTGTCGAAATAAGTACAGATGCACCCTGACTTACAATGGGGTTATGCTCCAAGAAATTCATCATAATTTGAAAGTATTGTATGTCGAAAATACATTAAATTCATTTGATACTGTGCATCTAACCAACCGAACATCATAGCTTATCCTAGCTGATCTCAAACTTTCTCAAAACATTTTCATTAGCCAACACTTTCACAAAATCATTAAACACAAAGCTTGTTTTATAGTGTTGAATGTTGCACCATTGTAAAGTAGAAAAATCGGAAGTCGAACCATCATAAGTTGGGGAGCATCTGTATTAAGTTATTTTCTTTTTGTTAATACTGGTGTACTAATTGATTATAACTATTATTTCTAGCATCGACATTGACAAGACCCATACTTTTCACCAGTCTGTCTGCACTTCAGCTACCATAGAGCAAGCAGATCCAAGATGAAGTTACTCTTTAAAACTGCCTATGTGCCTCAGAGTAAATTTTCTTTCAAACATTGTCTAGATTATTAATATATATATATATATATATTTTTTTTTTTTTTTTTTTTTTTTATACTTTGTCGCTGTCTCCCGTGTTTGCGAGGTAGCGCAAGGAAACAGACGAAAGAAATGGCCCAACCCCCCCCCCCCATACACATGTACATACACACGTCCACACACGCAAATATACATACCTACACAGCTTTCCATGGTTTACCCCAGACGCTTCACATGCCTTGCTTCAATCCACTGACAGCACGTCAACCCCTGTATACCACATGACTCCAATTCACTCTATTTCTTGCCCTCCTTTCACCCTCCTGCATGTTCAGGCCCCGATCACACAAAATCTTTTTCACTCCATCTTTCCACCTCCAATTTGGTCTCCCTCTTCTCCTCGTTCCCTCCACCTCCGACACATATATCCTCTTGGTCAATCTCTCCTCACTCATTCTCTCCATGTGCCCAAACCATTTCAAAACACCCTCTTCTGCTCTCTCAACCACGCTCTTTTTATTTCCACACATCTCTCTTACCCTTACGTTACTTACTCGATCAAACCACCTCACACCACACATTGTCCTCAAACATCTCATTTCCAGCACATCCATCCTCCTGCGCACATCTCTATCCATAGCCCACGCCTCGCAACCATACAGCATTGTTGGAACCACTATTCCCTCAAACATACCCATTTTTGCTTTCCGAGATAATGTTCTCGACTTCCACACATTTTTCAAGGCTCCCAAAATTTTCGCCCCCTCCCCCACCCTATGATCCACTTCCGCTTCCATGGTTCCATCCGCTGACAGATCCACTCCCAGATATCTAAAACACTTCACTTCCTCCAGTTTTTCTCCATTCAAACTCACCTCCCAATTGACTTGACCCTCACCCCTACTGTACCTAATAACCTTGCTCTTATTCACATTTACTCTCAACTTTCTTCTTCCACACACTTTACCAAACTCAGTCACCAGCTTCTGCAGTTTCTCACATGAATCAGCCACCAGCGCTGTATCATCAGCGAACAACAATTGACTCACTTCCCAAGCTCTCTCATCCCCAACAGACTTCATACTTGCCCCTCTTTCCAGGACTCTTGCATTTACCTCCTTTACAACCCCATCCATAAACAAATTAAACAACCATGGAGACATCACACACCCCTGCCGCAAACCTACATTCACTGAGAACCAATCACTTTCCTCTCTTCCTACACGTACACATGCCTTACATCCTCGATAAAAACTTTTCACTGCTTCTAACAACTTGCCTCCCACACCATATATTCTTAATACCTTCCACAGAGCATCTCTATCAACTCTATCATATGCCTTCTCCAGATCCATAAATGCTACATACAAATCCATATATATATATATATATATATATATATATATATATATATATATATATATATATATATATATATATATTCCCTGGGGAATATATATGTGAGAAATACTTAGAAAAGCAAATGGATTTGTATGTAGCATTTATGGATCTGGAGAAGGCATATGATAGAGTTGATAGAGATGCTCTGTGGAAGGTATTAAGAATATATGGTGTGGGAGGCAAGTTGTTAGAAGCAGTGAAAAGTTTTTATCGAGGATGTAAGGCATGTGTACGTGTAGGAAGAGAGGAAAGTGATTGGTTCTCAGTGAATGTAGGTTTGCGGCAGGGGTGTGTGATGTCTCCATGGTTGTTTAATTTGTTTATGGATGGGGTTGTTAGGGAGGTAAATGCAAGAGTCCTGGAAAGAGGGGCAAGTATGAAGTCTGTTGGGGATGAGAGAGCTTGGGAAGTGAGTCAGTTGTTGTTCGCTGATGATACAGCGCTGGTGGCTGATTCATGTGAGAAACTGCAGAAGCTGGTGACTGAGTTTGGTAAAGTGTGTGGAAGAAGAAAGTTAAGAGTAAATGTGAATAAGAGCAAGGTTATTAGGTACAGTAGGGTTGAGGGTCAAGTCAATTGGGAGGTGAGTTTGAATGGAGAAAAACTGGAGGAAGTGAAGTGTTTTAGATATGTGGGAGTGGATCTGTCAGCGGATGGAACCATGGAAGCGGAAGTGGATCATAGGGTGGGGGAGGGGGCGAAAATTTTGGGAGCCTTGAAAAATGTGTGGAAGTCGAGAACATTATCTCGGAAAGCAAAAATGGGTATGTTTGAAGGAATAGTGGTTCCAACAATGTTGTATGGTTGCGAGGCGTGGGCTATGGATAGAGTTGTGCGCAGGAGGATGGATGTGCTGGAAATGAGATGTTTGAGGACAATGTGTGGTGTGAGGTGGTTTGATCGAGTAAGTAACGTAAGGGTAAGAGAGATGTGTGGAAATAAAAAGAGCGTGGTTGAGAGAGCAGAAGAGGGTGTTTTGAAATGGTTTGGGCACATGGAGAGAATGAGTGAGGAAAGATTGACCAAGAGGATATATGTGTCGGAGGTGGAGGGAACGAGGAGAAGAGGGAGACCAAATTGGAGGTGGAAAGATGGAGTGAAAAAGATTTTGTGTGATCGGGGCCTGAACATGCAGGAGGGTGAAAGGAGGGCAAGGAATAGAGTGAATTGGAGCGATGTGGTATACAGGGGTTGACGTGCTGTCAGTGGATTGAATCAAGGCATGTGAAGCGTCTGGGGTAAACCATGGAAAGCTGTGTAGGTATGTATATTTGCGTGTGTGGACGTGTGTATGTACGTGTGTATGGGGGTTGGGCCATTTCTTTCGTCTGTTTCCTCGCGCTACCTCGCAAACGCGGGAGACAGCGACAAAGTATAAAAAAAAAAAAAAGAAAAAGAAAAAAAAAAAAAAATATTCCCTGGGGATAGGGGATTAAGAATACTCCCCACGTATTCCCTGCGTGTCGTAGAAGGCGACTAAAAGGGGAGGGAGCGGGGGGCTGGAAATCCTCCCCTCTTTTTTTTTTTCTTTTTTTTTTTTTTTTTTTTTTTTTTTTTCAAAAGAAGGAACAGAGAATTGGGCCAGGTGAGGGTATTCCTTCAAAGGCCCAGTCCTCTGTTCTTAACGCTACCTCGCTAATGCGGGAAATGGCAAATAGTTTGAAAGAAAAAGATATATATATATATATATATCATTAAATTTTAGGGAGAATAAAAAGATGTTCTGGAAGGAGGTAAATAAAGTGCGTAAGACAAGGGAGCAAATGGGAACTTCAGTGAAGGGCGCAAATGGAGAGGTGATAACAAGTAGTGGTGATGTGAGAAGGAGATGGAGTGAGTATTTTGAAGGTTTGTTGAATGTGTTTGATGATAGAGTGGCAGATATAGGGTGTTTTGGTCGAGGTGGTGTGCAAAGTGAGAGGGTTAGGGAAAATGATTTGGTAAACAGAGAAGAGGTAGTGAAAGCTTTGCGGAAGATGAAAGCCGGCAAGGCAGCAGGTTTGGATGGTATTGCAGTGGAATTTATTAAAAAAGGGGGTGACTGTATTGTTGACTGGTTGGTAAGGTTATTTAATGTATGTATGACTCATGGTGAGGTGCCTGAGGATTGGCGGAATGCGTGCATAGTGCCATTGTACAAAGGCAAAGGGGATAAGAGTGAGTGCTCAAATTACAGAGGTATAAGTTTGTTGAGTTGTATGGTTGCGAGGCGTGGGCTATGGATAGAGTTGTGCGCAGGAGGATGGATGTGCTGGAAATGAGATGTTTGAGGACAATGTGTGGTGTGAGGTGGTTTGATCGAGTGAGTAACGTAAGGGTAAGAGAGATGTGTGGAAATAAAAAGAGCGTGGTTGAGAGAGCAGAAGAGGGTGTTTTGAAGTGGTTTGGGCACATGGAGAGGATGAGTGAGGAAAGATTGACCAAGAGGATATATGTGTCGGAGGTGGAGGGAACAAGGAGAAGAGGGAGACCAAATTGGAGGTGGAAAGATGGAGTGAAAAAGATTTTGTGTGATCGGGGCCTGAACATGCAGGAGGGTGAAAGGAGGGCAAGGAATAGAGTGAATTGGAGCGATGTGGTATAACGGGGTTGACGTGCTGTCAGTGGATTGAATCAAGGCATGTGAAGCGTCTGGGGTAAGCTATGGAAAGCTGTGTAGGTATGTATATTTGCATGTGTGGACGTATGTATATACATGTGTATGGGGGGGGTTGGGCCATTTCTTTCGTCTGTTTCCTTGCGCTACCTCGCAAACGTGGGAGACAGCGACAAAGTATAATAAATAAATAAATAAAGTTTGTTGAGTATTCCTGGTAAATTATATGGGAGGGTATTGATTGAGAGGGTGAAGGCATGTACAGAGCATCAGATTGGGGAAGAGCAGTGTGGTTTCAGAAGTGGTAGAGGATGTGTGGATCAGGTGTTTGCTTTGAAGAATGTATGTGAGAAATACTTAGAAAAGCAAATGGATTTGTATGTAGCATTTATGGATCTGGAGAAGGCATATGATAGAGTTGATAGAGATGCTCTGTGGAAGGTATTAAGAATATATGGTGTGGGAGGAAAGTTGTTAGAAGCAGTGAAAAGTTTTTATCGAGGATGTAAGGCATGTGTACGTGTAGGAAGAGAGGAAAGTGATTGGTTCTCAGTGAATGTAGGTTTGCGGCAGGGGTGTGTGATGTCTCCATGGTTGTTTAATTTGTTTATGGATGGGGTTGTTAGGGAGGTAAATGCAAGAGTTTTGGAAAGAGGGGCAAGTATGAAGTCTGTTGGGGATGAGAGAGCTTGGGAAGTGAGTCAGTTGTTGTTCGCTGATGATACAGCGCTGGTGGCTGATTCATGTGAGAAACTGCAGAAGCTGGTGACTGAGTTTGGAAAAGTGTGTGGAAGAAGAAAGTTAAGAGTAAATGTGAATAAGAGCAAGGTTATTAGGTACAGTAGGGTTGAGGGTCAAGTCAATTGGGAGGTGAGTTTGAATGGAGAAAAACTGGAGGAAGTGAAGCGTTTTAGATATGTGGGAGTGGATCTGGCAGCGGATGGAACCATGGAAGCGGAAGTGGATCATAGGGTGGGGGAGGGGGCGAAAATCCTGGGGGCCTTGAAGAATGTGTGGAAGTCGAGAACATTATCTCGGAAAGCAAAAATGGGTATGTTTGAAGGAATAGTGGTTCCAACAATGTTGTATGGTTGCGAGGCGTGGGCTATGGATAGAGTTGTGTGCAGGAGGATGGATGTGCTGGAAATGAGATGTTTGAGGACAATGTGTGGTGTGAGGTGGTTTGATCGAGTGAGTAACGTAAGGGTAAGAGAGATGTGTGGAAATAAAAAGAGCGTGGTTGAGAGAGCAGAAGAGGGTGTTTTGAAGTGGTTTGGGCACATGGAGAGGATGAGTGAGGAAAGATTGACCAAGAGGATATATGTGTCGGAGGTGGAGGGAACAAGGAGAAGAGGGAGACCAAATTGGAGGTGGAAAGATGGAGTGAAAAAGATTTTGTGTGATCGGGGCCTGAACATGCAGGAGGGTGAAAGGAGGGCAAGGAATAGAGTGAATTGGAGCGATGTGGTATACCGGGGTTGACGTGCTGTCAGTGGATTGAATCAAGGCATGTGAAGCGTCTGGGGTAAACCATGGAAAGCTGTGTAGGTATGTATATTTGCGTGTGTGGACGTATGTATATACATGTGTATGGGGGGGGGTTGGGCCATTTCTTTCGTCTGTTTCCTTGCGCTACCTCGCAAACGCGGGAGACAGCGACAAAGTATAATAAAATAAATAATATATATATATATATATATATATATATATATATATATATATATATATATATATATATATATATATATATGTATTTACATATCTTTGTAATTTTTGTCATATTTTATTACACCTATGTGTTCTCACAATCTTCCAGGAATTTCCTTTGGATATAATTAAAAAAAAGTTTAGTTATTTTGTTAATCAAAACCCAACTACTAACAATTTTGGGATTTGTTTAACCTGGTATTAAATGGGTCTAATGACAAATTAAAGTTTAAGCTGTAAAGCAATTACAATTTACTGACAAGTGGGGCAGCATCTTCATGGATCAGAAATTTTCTGGTTTGTGACATCTGATTGTCTTGAGTAAAAGCTATCAGCTTATCATATCAGGTAACATCTGGATTTGATTGCTTTATCTAATATTAATACATTGCACCACAAATTTGCTTATACATGCTTATCTATACAGTTTGATATTACATATTTAAGTGTATTCATATGAAAGAAGCATGTGGTGTAACTAGATGGAATAAAGAAAGTAATGATAGGGTGTATGAGAGATTTGATATGGTAGGGAATGAATTGTCAAGTGTTAGAGTGGGTTAAACATATCACTTTGAGGAGGTGTAGGCATGTGGAAAGAATGCAAGATGTGGAGTTTACAAGGACAGTGTATGATAATACAATTAAAGGGGTTAGTGAGAGGAATACACCCTGTAACATGGGGAAATAGAGTGGAAGAGTTCTGGAGGGAGAGAAAAAGGGGAAGAGTGCATGGAGTGGTTGGTGAGGGAGGCATGTAAGAACGGACAAGTGGAGACTTTTGCTAAAGGCTAGCCCCTTTATGGGAGTTCCTGGAGTGAATGGGTATAAGAGATATAGATAGATACACTACATTAAAACTTAAAATTCTATTTCTATGATTTACAACTGTAGATGAGTACCCGTATTGGGATATCATGTTATAACATTAATGCTTGTCAAGAGATCAAAGCAAGCCCTTTCAACGTGAGAGGTTGCAATCCCTATGAAGTGTGAATTGGCAAGAGTTTTACTACAGGTACTTTTGTAGTGCATCTGATCATTTCATCTCATTAGGAAGTAGGATCAGTCTTGGAAGGCTTCTTTTTTTTTTTTTTCTTTTTTTTTCCCTCAGTTCACCTTTATTTTTGTTGTCAGTTGGCTTATCTAAGGAAGTAATCATTGCTTTGCTTATTTTCATGTCCTGAAACAGATTTCATAACTGAAAATTTGTTGTGCAATAAATGTGAAATTTCTTTCAGTTTTTTATTATTCAAGTGTTTTATGTTTATGATGTACATTTAAAGCAGCAGTAACTAAATGAGCTGTTTAAGACCTAAATGGCAAGTTAGGTTTGAAACCATTATCACTGTTTGTTAAATGAAAAAAAAATCTTTATAAATTGATAGACTGACTTGCAAAAGTAAGTATTCTACACAGAAAGTAACACAACTACCTTTGTGTTGGCCTAGTTGAGTGCTAAATGGGAGGTGGGAGTATGGCTAAGACATCTGATAGCTTGAGAAAGGGGGAAAGGCTTGGATGTCATGTTTATTTTCTTAAACTTGGTATCACCGTGTGCTTATTTTCTAAACATGTAAAGTGTTCGTAGTGAATAACATGATATTTTTTTTCATTCAAGAGTATTACGATATGCACATTAAATAATACATCCCTGAGTACTTTTTAAATGATACTTTAATCAAGATATAAGTTGAATATGGAAGTCGTAAGTGGAAGGGTGGAACTGGAACTAACCAGGGAGGAAGTTCCTCTCGATTGATGGGAGGAGTATGGCTGTCATATTTTTCTGCCCTGACCAAGATCACTTTTTTCTTTGACTCATATGCATGAGAGTTGCTCCACTTTTTTTTTTTTTTTTTTTTTTTTTTGCATGTTATATGTAACACTTAACAAAATGTCACTCACATGATTCTTTATCCTGAATCACAAGTTTTCTTTATCCATAAGGATAGGAGGAGAGGGGTGTACAAAAACTAATGTATATCTTCATTATCATGCAAGGCTGTCAATAGGGACAAGAAACCCTCCTCTCCTATTGCTAACTTTCCAAAACATGGAACATGTGAAGGAGCCAGGTGAGGATAATTCCCTAAAGGCCCAGACTTGGTTGTCTGATTGTGCATGGACGTAACAAGGATGAGAAGGGAAAGATAAGTAGTATGGATGTTCTGACTGAGTGAAACTATGCTCACGAACTAGGGGGAAGAAGGTTTTGAAGTGTCCAAGGGGAAATTCTGGGATTATAGTGAGGATGAAAGCAAAGGAAGGGATGGCACTTCTGATGAAAGAACTGTGGGAAAGTATTAAAGAGTGTGGAAAATGAGTTCAAGACTCGTGGATGAAAATGAAAGTACTCCATGAGGGTGGTTGCTTGTGTTATGCACCTAGTGAGCAGTTAGGAGAAAAGAAGATTCTTTTGGGAGGAGCTTAGATGCTCATGATGCACAGGATTATGTTTCATTGTGCTTGATTTAAATATAAGAGTGGAAGATGTATATCAAGGACCAATTAAAGGGGACCTGATAATCCATGACAGGGTTACCCACTGACTGAGGTTAGATCATGGGAGAAATAGGATGGTTAGGTAAAGAGAGGTATTATTTTGGTAGAATAGGTTGGGAGAGCAGAAGGTATCTACTTACCCACCTCTCTTAGTGGTTCAACTACCATTAGAAAGAAAAAAAGACTAGCACCTTTTAGTATGAAGAAAGTGGACTGCCGTATACATTTTGTACAAAGGGTGAATGGGAAAAAGTTCTCTTACTAACTTAACATATGGCTACATTGGAGCTGAACGTGGGGGGTCAGGTTGAAATATCTCCTCTTGAAATAGGATTATGTAATGATAACAGATATCACAAGTATTTGTGTAACCTTGAATTGAAGATATTGATAGTCTTTGCGTATACTGCTTAAGTGTTAATGCATTCCAATGTCGTAACATATTTTACATTTATTTAATTTTATTTACTTTGTTGCTGTCTCCCGCGTTAGCAAGGTAGCGCAAGGAAACAGACGAAAGAATGCCCCAACCCACCCACATACACATGTATATACATACACATCCACACATGCAAATATACATACCTATACAGCTCAACGTATACATATATATACACACACAGACATATACATATATACGCATGTACATAATTCATACTGTCTGCCTTTATTCATTCCCATTGCCACCCCGCCACACATGAAATAACAACCCCTCCCCCCGCATGTGCGCGAGGTAGCGTTAGGAAAAGACAACAAAGGCCACATTCGTTCACACTCAGTCTCTAGTTGTCATGTAATAATGCACCGAAACCACAGCTCCCTTTCCACATCCAGGCCCACAGAACTTTCCATGGTTTACCCCAGATGCTTCATGTGCCCTGGTTCAATCCATTGACAGCACGTCGACCCCAGTATACCACATCGTTCCAGTTCACTCTATTCCTTGCACGCCTTTCACCCTCCTAAATGTTCAGGCCCTGATCACTCAAAATCTTTTTCACTCCACCTTTCCACCTCTAATTTGGTCTTCCACTTCTCCTCGTTCCCTCCACCTCTGACACATATATATTCTCTTGGTCAATCTTTCCTCACTCATTCTCTCCATGTGACCAAACCATTTCAAAACACCCTCTTCTGCTCTCTCAACCACACTCTTTTTATTAACACACATCTCTCTTACCCTATTATTACTTACTCGATCAAACCAACTCACACCACACATTGTCCTCAAACATCTCATTTCCAGCACATCCACCCTCCTCCGCACAACTCTATCTATAGCCCACACCTCACAACCATATAACATTGTTGGAACCACTATTCCTTTGAACATACCCATTTTTGCTTTCCGAGATAATGTTCTCGACTTCCACACATTATTCAACGCTCCCAGAACTTTCGCCCCCTCCCCCACCCTATGATTCACTTCCACTTCCATGGTTCCATCCGCTGCCAAATCCACTCCAAGATATCTAAAACACTTTTATAGCTGAAAAAACTTTGGCCATGTTGCCATTACATCTTCATTTAATCTTCATACCATTATTTTTTGTCAGTGAATATCTGCCTACAGCAAAGAAATTTTTGGGTATCAAAAGTATTTCATATTTTGAAAACTTTATTAGATTTCTTCAAAGACTGCACATTTTTAAGTAGAATAATTTTTGGTCTTCTGGTATCAAGGCTGATATCTGAGTGACAGGATTGATGGTAGGATGGGCTTTAAAGTTGCTTGGGGACAAATTAAAGTTCTTAGTATTGGCATTGTCAACATCATTGATTCTGTCTTAATGAGACTGGGATAGGAATTGAAGATTCTCCCACTCAACGTTTATTCTTTGTCAGTTAGATTTGGTTTCGGACAGAAAGCTTACTTATTCTAGTCCAGAAAAGCGCTGGGATGGGGAATGTGGACGTGATCCTGGGTTAGGTTAGCTAAAATAGTTAAAGTTACGATACCCTCTGTTAAGTACAAAATGTCTGCCCTTATAGGTGTTGATACACTATTGTAAGACTGCAAAGTTGCATTCCTGTATTTAATGATCGGCCAAGTAAGGATGTTAATGGAAATCCAAATATCTAAAGAGAATATATACTACCAAAATGTAAATCCACCATCTATATTTTTTTGCTTCATAACATTATCATTCAAGGTTAGTGATCTTATTCTATCAATATTGACTGCGTCATTTGTATTACTTGGGTAGTCTCAAGCAGGAAAATGGAGTGGATGTTGTTGGATCTATGGATTATATCTAGCTTGATCATTTAAGCAAGAAATACAAGCACACGCAATTGCCGTATTATTGTGAGCGAAGAAAATCGGCAAAGCTGTATATGTTATATTACATTAACTTTAAAAGATGTAGAGACGACTTGAATGACGCCAGTATCATATACATGATGTAAGGTCTCTACTAATTACATTCATTAAAACGAGAGAAAGTTATCAATTATATGAACAACTATTCTATAGATCCTAATTTCATTTTGTATATTTTAGTGTCATATTACTTTTGTTCTGTAAAAAAAGTTATGGAAAATTGAAAATCACCTGATATTAGAAAGTAACAAAATGTTATATAACCTTTAATAATATCAGCGGACTGTATTTGATCAGGACAACAAACTTGACGTTCGCGGAAATTACGTCGATGCTTAGGATGAAAATATTTTTTAGTTGTGCTTTTGTTGTGCTGCAGTGTGTTCGATCGATATAATTAAAGTGTAGAAGCGAATGTAGTTCCTAACCATTTTGTGTTAGGCTGTGGCTCTGCACGTTAGATATTAAGGTAAGTTGAAGCTTTATTGTGTAAACAATGGGCATACATTATTATCCCTAGTTGAGGATGTGCATCGTAGATGCGCATTTTTATAGAAAGCATAACTAGATCAATCTAGAGGCTAATTGTTGTCTCATCTAGTGGTAGATTACCTAGATGCAAGAGTAAACCCTTGACCTTAAGTTCACCCCATGTGCTGGACAGTATAACGCTAGCGTACGCATAAGACCCCCTGAGCACGACTGAACGACCGAGATATATCAACTCGGCTTTTGATATAACTTAAGGATATGCTGAAATGGCACGCCATTATATCCATGGGTAATAGTCACGCTAAAGGTGGTTCAAAAGAGATGGTGAGCTGTAAAAGAAAGCCCGTGGACAAGGAATTGAGACGAGAATACTGGTGTATGTTTTGAAAGTAGTATAGGCTGTGGTTGGTTGTCCGTTCAAGATTAAGAACAACGATCAGTCATACCACCATACCACACCAAATGAATATTTTGTGTTATACAAGGTGAAATAACCTTGTAAATGTTTACGTCAATATGTATAGAGGAGGGGTTTAGGTTATTATCTCCTGTTGTGATGGATGTTAAGTAAATTGTGACCCTAAAGTAAAGTAAGGTTAACAAGTTTTGTAGATTGCTGGGTGAGTTCAGATGTCTGTAAAGATATAGGAATAGTTGCATAGGGTATCTGTTCCTCAGAGTCTGATTCAGATGCTTCATAAGTCATATGAACTGTCTATTTACCTCTCAAATCTTTGAACCCTACTCAAAATCCCACTACAAACGAGTTATTTCGTATAGAAAGATGCTGATATAAATGCGACAATTCTTTGTGTATTTAATAATAGAAGATTCAAATTATATTTCTCGTGGTACTGGAGTTAATAACTGAGAAGGCAGAACTCCATGACTGAACAAGCATTTGATTCTTGTCCTGTTCTTATACTATATTTTATGTTGCTTAAGTCTAACTGGAAGATCCGTACCAGTCTGATCTTATGTTGGTCAGACTGGTAAGGATTTCTATATGACACTATTAGATGCATCCTGCAGAACTTTCTGATGTGTTCTTGATTAAGATGTTCTTTATGGTGTTGTTGTTGCTGAAGGCGGCAAGATTTACATTAAAGAATTTAAGCAAAATGGGAAGTAAAGTGAAATTATTATCAAAAGAGAGGACTGAAAGGTTCTTGGTGTGAAGGGGGTGGTTTGGGTTCAACTATAAAATGATTTTTATGCCAACTTAAGGGATTTTTCAATGAAAGATCTAGAGTACTTTAACGTGGATCCAATAGAATATATCTTTTCAAACGCATTATCTATAATCTCTGGGCTGCAAATACGCAATTCCCAAAGGAACATAGATTGGAATGATGATGATTTAACTTGTTGAGCTGTGATAATGATTTTACTTTACTTCCCATTTTGCTTAAATCTTTTAATGTAAATCTTGATATATATATATATATATATATATATATATATATATATATATATATATATATATATATATATATATATATATATATTATCCCTGGGGATAGGGGAGAAAGAATACTTCCCACGTATTCCCTGCGTGTCGTAGAAGGCGACTAAAAGGGGAGGGAGCGGGGGGCTGGAAATCCTCCCCTCTCAATTTTTTTTAATTTTCCAAAAGAAGGAACAGAGAAAAAAAAAAAAAAAAATATATATATATATATATATATATATATATATATATATATATATATATATATATATATATATATTTATATATATATGTATATATTCTTTCAAACTATTCGCCATTTCCCGCGTTAGCGAGGTAGTGTCAAGAACAGAGGATTGGGCCTCTGAGGGAATATCCTCACCTGGCCCCCTTCTCTGTTCCTTCTTTTGGAAAAAAAAAAAAAAAATGAGGGGAGGATTTCCAGTCCCCCGCTCCCTCCCCTTTTAGTCGCCTTCTATGACACGAAGGGAACACGTGGGAAGTATTCTTTCTCCCCTATCCCCTATATATATATATATATATATATATATATATATATATATATATATATATATATATATATATATATATTTATATTTATTTTGCTTTGTCGCTGTCTCCCGCGTTAGCGAGGTAGCGCAAGGAAACAGACGAAAGAATGGCCCAACCCGCCCACATACACATGTATATACATACACGTCCACACACGCAAATATACATACCTATACATCTCAATGTACACATATATATATATATACACGCACAGACATATACATATATAAACATGTACATAATTCATACTGTCTGCCTTTATTTGTTCCCATCGCCACCTCGCCACACATGTAATAACAACCCCCTCCCCCCTCATGTGTGCGAGGTAGCGCTAGGAAAAGACACCAAAGGCCCCATTCGTTCACACTCAGTCTCTAGCTGTCATGTAATAATGCACCGAAAACACAGCTCCCTTTCCACTTCCAGGCCCCACAGAACTTTCCATGGTTTACCCCAGACGCTTCACATGCCCTGGTTCAATCCATTGACTGGTTCAATTCATGACAGCACGTCGACCCCGGTTTACCACATCGTTCCAATTCACTCTATTCCTTGCATGCCTTTCACCCTCCTGCATGTTCAGGCCCCGATCACTCAAAATCTTTTTCATTCCATCTTTCCACCTCCAATTTGGTCTCCCTCTTCTCCTCGTTCCCTCCACCTCCGACACATATATCCTCTTGGTCAATCTTTCCTCACTCATTCTCTCCATGTGACCAAACCATTTCAAAACACCGTCTTCTGCTCTGTCAACCACACTCTTTTTATTTCCACACATCTCTCTTACCCTTACATTACTTACTCGGTCAAACCACCTCACACCACATATTGTCGTCAAACATCTCATTTCCAGCACATCCACCCTCCTGCGCACAACTCTATCCATAGCCCACGCCTCGCAACCATACAACATTGTTGGAACCACTATTCCTTCAAACATACCCATTTTTGCTTTCCGAGATAATGTTCTCGACTTCCAGAATTTTCGCCCCCTCCCCCACCCTATGATTCACTTTCGCTTCCATGGTTCCATCTGCTGCCAGATCCACTCCCAGATATCTAAAACACTCTACTTCCTCCAGTTTTTCTCCATTCAAACTTACCTCCCAATTGACTTGACCCTCAACCCTACTGTACCTAATAACCTTGATCTTATTCACATTTACTCTTAACTTTCTTCTTTCACACACTTTACCAAACTCAGTCACCAGCTTCTGCAGTTTCTTACATGAATCAGCCACCAGCGCTGTATCATCAGCGAACAACAACTGACTCACTTCCCAAGCTCTCTCATCCACAACAGACTGCATACTTGCCCCTCTTTCCAAAACTCTTGCATTCACCTCCTTAACAACCCCATCCATAAACAAATTAAACAACCATGGAGACATCACACACCCCTGCCGGAAACCCACATTCACTGAGAACCAATCACTTTCCTCTCTTCCTACACGTACACATGCCTTACATCCTCGATAAAATCTTTTCACTGCTTCTAGCAACTTGCCTCCCACACCATATATTCTTAAAACCCTCCACCGAGCATCTCTATCAACTCTATCATATGCTTTCTCCAGATCCATAAATGCTACATACAAATCCATTTGTTTTTCTAAGTATTTCTCATACATTCTTCAAAGCAAACACCTGATCCACACATCCTCTACCACTTCTGAAACCACATTGCTCTTCCCCAATTTGATGCTCTGTACATGCCTTCACCCTCTCAATCAATACCCTCCCATATAATTTACCAGGAATACTCAACAAACTTATACCTCTGTAATTTGAGCACTCACTCTTATCCTCTTTGCCTTTGTACAATGGCACTATGCAAGCATTCCGCCAATCCTCAGGCACCTCACCATGAATCATGCATACATTAAATAACCTTACCAACCAGTCAACAATACAGTCACCCCCTTTTTTAATGAATTCCACTGCAATACCATCCAAACCTGCTGCCTTGCCGGCTTTCATCTTCCGTAAAGTTTTTACTACCTCTTCTCCATTTACCAAATCATTTTCAATAACCCTCTCACTTTGCACACCACCTCGACCAAAACACCCTATATCTGCCACTCTATCATCAAACACATTCAACAAACCTTCAAAATACTCACTCCATCTCCTTCTCGCATCACCACTACTTGTTATCACCTCCCCATTAGCCCCCTTCACTGAAGTTCCCATTTGCTCCCTTGTCTTACGCACTTGATTTACCTCCTTCCAAAACATCTTTTTATTCTCCCTGAAATTTAATGATACTCTCTCACCCCAACTCTCATTTGCCCTCTTTTTCACCTCTTGCACCTTAGGGTAGATGTGAAGGGATTGTTATGAAACTCGGTAGTGTTTTGCCGTAGAGTAGATGTTTAGCAACACATCGTAATGTGTTACAGTTGTGATTATTGTTTGTGTTACGGGGAGAGAATTTTTGCACTCGTTTTGCCCCGTCTGAACCTTGTATATATGTACCATGTTTTACTACTATGTATGTATGGACGCACATATTCACACCCTAACCTGTTGTGCCGCTTGCATGCAAGCGCACACACAATGCCCCTTATGTAGTAGCTGAACAGCATTACTCTACGAGCATTACTCTACGTCAGCTGTGAATTCCGTTGAGGTTGAATTAGTTAGTAAGAAAATTGAGTAAATGTTATAAGCTACAGACCGAGTAATTAACATTTATAGTATTTAACATCGGTTGAAGCTGACATATTTTCATTTAAAGAACTGAAAACCTGAAATCTTAGGGTAGAGCGTGAAAATCTGTTTAATGTAAAATACTTTCTAGTCAACGGTGTAAGACAATATAGGAATTCTTAATTTTAATACTATGAGAGCGTGAAACGGTAATTTGAACAATCTGAAGGACTCGTGGAAGGCTGTGATATGCATGTTTCACCAGACCTGAAGGGAAAGTCTTCAGTTAACGTTTTGCGCCTTTGGATTTGGCATTTCAAGAAATACTTCTGAAACGCACAAATGTTTCATTTAGTTATCTGATGACCGGGAAGGATTTATTTATTTATTTATTATTATTTTTTTGACATTTACTATTTTACGTAATTACTTTTCAATATGTTTGTGTTCTACTGGAAGGGATAGGTGGGGGGTGAATAGTTTATTCGTCATCCACTATGATATTATTAAAGTCCTTCTGTATATCTTTTCTGACATAGTTCTTGCTCAGTTTATTGTTACGACCTTTGATTGCTTAGTACATGCATCGCAAAGATGTGTCCACGGTCGACACGATCAGTGTACTTGTGCAAGTCTCAACATACTCTCTTCATGGCAAGTAAGTTGATAGTCTCAGAACCCTTAATATAACTCAACTTTCTTATTTTAGGAGCTCTCTCTCTCTCTCTCTCTCTCTCTCTCTCTCTCTCTCTCTCTCTCTCTCTCTCTCTCTCTCTCTCTCTCTCTCTCTCTCTCATTTTTCTTCTTAAATGCGGTTATCAGTCTTTCGAAGCATGTTAAGATAGTGTGTGTGTGTGAGTGTCTGATTTTTTTTCTGCCGAATCGGGAAAGACTTACAATGTCTTAGGGCCCTGGGTCTTGAAACTTTGCTACCACTGACAAGACTTTGCCGTTAGATGAGGCTAACGCGTAACGTTCACCGTAGGGAAATTTAGTCATGGGCCGTATGAGTTGCAGGGTGGAGAGAGAATGTGTCTTTTGTGGACTGAATGCCAGGAACTGGCGTGTATTTGTGGCAGGAAGAAGTGAGAGTAGCCTGAGGTAGGGAAGGGAAGGAGGTAAGGTGGGGGGAGGGGGGGTGACAGTCACTGCCGTGCTGGTTCACTGTGCTGCCGTCACTGTCCATCCCCAATAACCTTGCCATCACTAAAATATTTGGCCGTGTTGCAAAGTAAGCACTAAAACACTTGGCCATGTTGCAAAATAAGCACTAAAACACTTGGCCATGTTGCAAAGTAAGCACTAAAACACGTGGCCATGTTGCAAAGTAAACACTAAAACACGTGGCCATGTTGCAAAGTAAACACTAAAACACGTGGCCGTGTTGCAAAGTAAGCACTAAAACACTTGGCCATGTTGCAAAGTAAGCACTAAACACGTGGCCATGTTGCAAAGTAAACACTAAACACGTGGCCATGTTGCAAAGTAAACACTAAAACACGTGGCCATGTTGCAAAGTAAGCACTAAAACACTTGGTCATGTTGCAAAGTAAGCACTAAACACGTGGCCATGTTGCAAAGTAAGCACTAAAACACTTGGCCATGTTGCTAAGTAAACACTAAAACACGTGGCCATGTTGCAAAGTAAGCACTAAAACACGTGGCCATGTTGCAAAGTAAGCACTAAAACACTTGGTCATGTTGCAAAGTAAGCACTAAAACACGTGGCCATGTTGCAAAGTAAGCACTAAAACACATGGCCATGTTGCAAAGTAAACACTAAAACACGTGGCCATGTTGCAAAGTAAGCACTAAAACACATGGCCATGTTGCAAAGTAAACACTAAAACACGTGGCCATGTTGCAAAGTAAGCACTAAAACACTTGGCCACGTTGCAAAGTAAGCACTAAAACACGTGGCCATGTTGCAAAGTAAACACTAAAACACTTGACCATGTTGCAAAGTAAACACTAAAACACGTGGCCATGTTGCAAAGTAAGCACTAAAACACGTGGCCATGTTGCAAAGTAAGCACTAAAACACTTGGTCATGTTGCAAAGTAAGCACTAAAACACTTGGCCATGTTGCAAAGTAAACACTAAAACACTTGACCATGTTGCAAAGTAAGCACTAAAACACTTAGCCATGTTAGTAAGTAAGCACTAAAACACTTGGCCATGTTGCAAAGTAAACACTAAAACACTTGACCATGTTGCAAAGTAAACACTAAAACACGTGGCCATGTTGCAAAGTAAGCACTAAAACACGTGGCCATGTTGCAAAGTAAACACTAAAACACTTGGTCATGTTGCAAAGTAAACACTAAAACACGTGGCCATGTTGCAAAGTAAACAGTAAAACACTTGGCCATGTTGCAAAGTAAGCACTAAACACTTGGCCATGTTGCAAAGTAAGCACTAAAACACTTGACCATGTTGCAAAGTAAGCACTAAAACACTTGGTCATGTTGCAAAGTAAACACTAAAACACGTGGCCATGTTGCAAAGTAAGCACTAAAACACTTGGCCATGTTGCAAAGTAAACACTAAAACACGTGGCCATGTTGCAAAGTAAGTACTAAAACACTTGGCCATGTTGCAAAGTAAGCACAAAAACACTTGGCCATGTTAGTAAGTAAGCACTAAAACACGTGGCCATGTTGCAAAGTAAGCACTAAAACACTTGGCTATGTTGCAAAGTAAACACTAAAACACTTGACCATGTTGCAAAGTAAACACTAAAACACTTGGCCATGTTAGTAAGTAAGCACTAAAACACGTGGCCATGTTGCAAAGTAAACACTAAAACACGTGGCCATGTTGCAAAGTAAACACTAAAACACTTGGCCATGTTAGTAAGTAAGCACTAAAACACTTGGTCATGTTGCAAAGTAAGCACTCACAGTTGTCTTTAAAACACTCCTGTGGCTACACATCAAAATCCGTTACATTTGGAAACTTGTCAAAGGAGTACCAGTCCTAAGACCTTCCAAACAATCCAATTCCCTTTTTTCTTGCCGCTCAATAGCATTTCAGTTTTCAGTAACCAAAATTAATTGAAATGCTGATCTTCAGTAGAATCAAGCTAACTCACCCACACAGTGTGGGTCAGACGCACTCAGTCTACTGCGCACCCACTCCACACCTCAACGTATCATTAGTGGCAACAAACATCAACAAACCAGTCGACAGTGTCCCTTGATACATCCTCACACATCTCATGTGCTTCGCAGTTTTCATCCTTAGTGGCTTTATATGTTACCCCAACCTCTAACCTTATGAACGTGATGACTCATGGCATTTTCCCCATAGCTTTTTGATCGTTAGTAGGTATTGTTGATGTGGGCATCTCACCCTTCATACCAAAACAGTACTTAGCGTCCACTGTCAGCCCCACTACACAAGACCCATATGGTCTTAATAGAATCGTTCTCCCATAGCCAAACTGACACCTGACCTGCTGCCATAATGCATTTATCGACGTTTGACCTTGTCTAACCTCTCCTTAATCTCCAAGGGGACAAAGGGCAATTAAACTCCTGCCACACCACACAAATAAAGATATCGGAATGGTCAGTCTGACTGGATTTTAAAGAACTGATGCAGTCATGTGCACTTGTCAAGGAGTCAAAGTCAGCCAGTCTAGCCGTCCACTGTCTCTTCGACACCGGGTGTCCTTACACCTGGAAACGTCTGCATGACTCCTGGCTCAATCCTCTCCAGCAGGGGTCCTGTGGTGCCTCATCTCCCACGGTCTCCTTAGGCAGCATCCTACTAGTTATTGTAGTTCCTGCCCCTCTAGGAGAGACTCCGGGGAAATTTTTTGGCAACACCCGTCTCCTGTAGCATTCTCAACTTTGAAATATTGGGCGTGACGCTTCCTTCTTCAGCACAAAACACAAAACCTCGGCAACAACCCACTGACTCAGAACTTCGGAAACTCATTTTCCCTTCTGAAGAAGTTCCAAGAGAGCCAACAGTACGCAACTCTCTTAAGGAATGCCATCCTCAACACATATATCTGCCGCACCGCTGCCACGCAGCAGCCCACACTCGACTCCCCGGCGTGTCAGCACCTCTGGAAACCTCTTACCGCAGAGACTCGGCTCTCAACCTTACCTAATTTTGCACACCCTGCTGATCTATGTCACCTCTTTGGTTACACAGTAAAGCTTTGTATGTTATCCATATACCTTCATCCGTCTCCAAGTCTAATCAATAACACGAGAGGTTATACAGGTAGGAATACCCTCTAGAAACCTAGATGAATATAGTAATAGTGGACTGCTAAGCCTGATGGATATACTGTACATGATGGTTCATGATAAAGTGAGGTTTGTGAGTGATGTCATGCGCGAGGGTTTGATATACCCAGTAGCCCATGTAATGAGAGGGAGGAGTCTAGCTCGTGAAGTGTGTGTGCTGTTGAAGGACATAGTATACCAGCTGCTCTTGAGGTGGCTGTATAGTGAGAGAGAGGATGGTGGTAAATGCGTGACGGTTGGAGGTGTTGGTGCGGGAATACCACACACCGCTGCCCCGAGGACTCCGCACGATGAATCTCCACACTTATGACATACCTTCCTTCCTCTTCCCTTGCCATTGACGCTCCCGCCGCCGACGCCCTTTCCCTCCTTTAACCTACTATGGCTCTGTATATTTATAAAGGAAGAGAAGGGAATATTGTGTGTACATGGGTCATAGGTCGTTTGTCGGGTGGAGTTTTATGGGGGCGATTTCGTGTTGGCATTATTTATCACTATTTTATTATGGCGGACATTGTTGACGCGGCCCGGCCGGGGTTGCTGGTGGAGGGAGGGGAGGGGTGAAGTACGGTACTACACTGAGCACTACTCCATCACCTAACCCGTCCTCAACGGCACTAAGTCAGTTTAGTGTACCCTGCTCTTGTCCTGGTGCGCCGTGGTCTTTGTCTTAGTGTACCGTGGTCTTTTTCTTGGTGTAAAGTGCTCCTTTTCCTGGTGTACCGTGGTCTTTGACATGGTGTATGTTAGTCTTTGTCCTGTTATACCGTGGTCTTTT
Source organism: Panulirus ornatus (assembly GCF_036320965.1). Classification (NCBI taxonomy): domain Eukaryota; kingdom Metazoa; phylum Arthropoda; class Malacostraca; order Decapoda; family Palinuridae; genus Panulirus; species Panulirus ornatus. The sequence goes on from NC_092233.1 coordinate 64,407,478, forward strand.
TTTTTTGGTGTTAAGTGCTCCTTATCCTGGTTTACCGTGGTATTTGTCCTGGTTTATCGTGGTCTTTGTCCTAGTGTACCGTGGTTTTTGTGTAAGTGTACCGTGTCACGGTCTTAGAGTAATACTTGACCCACTTGCCTATCAACCGCAGCCTTGGTTCATTTTCCATCTTGCGTAGGAATTACTTGAGTTTCTGCTGCATGTGTCTCCCCGGCCGTGAACAAGAGCACTTAATCCTCAGCCAGTTAACTGCGTCATGCGTTTACTCTGAGGCTGTTACCAACTCCAGGATGGACCGTTGTGTATGTTTCTGGAGGTCTCTATACCAGGGCTACTCAATAGACGGCCCTGGCTTTTCATTGACCATGTGATAGACTCAGAAGAATTAAAATGAATTGATAAGTTTTATTTATTTGAATACTTACAAAATTTTGCTTAAACGGATTTTTACCGTGACTTTGTTAATTAGCTGTATATTACATGATCAATTGTAATTTTTCGTAGGTAAAATGAATGTATAGCCCTTCCATCAATTTGAGTTCATAATCCGGCCCCACTCCTAAAGTAATTGAATATCCCAGCGAGTGTATGCCCTCTTGTCTTTCTTGATGATTATGACCCGCCCCTTTTTAACTGGAAGAATTTTTCCAATGCCTCCCAAACTCCTGAAATATTGACCTTGCTTCTGCCTGTGGTCAACACTTTCACAGTTCAGTCAAGGCCTATTGTAGATGAGGACGTGTGAAATCCCTGAGTGGATCATTCGTCATGTACAGCTAAATGTCAACTTAGTGATTAGCGTTGCTGACCGTGACGCATTCGCGGGCCGATCGGGCTCAGGCGCACAAAAGTTCGAACATTGGCTGCTGCAGTCAGTCTGTAGTTAACCCAGTTGTTCAGCCTTGTCTGTAAGGCTGGTCGACAAATTTGACACCTGGCTTAAGGTTGGAACGGTACTTGCGGTGGACCAGTGTGCGCGCAGGAGTAGTGAAGACGCTAGGCCTGTACGTACTCTTAATGTGAGTACACTGGACACTTTATGCATTGGCCTAGTGCGCGCGTAGGAATCATATGTACTGTGCACCAGTTTGGGCGTTGCACCTACGTGTGCTGGACCAGTGAGGGCGCCTGACCTTTGTGCGCTGGATCAGTGCAAGCGCCGGACCTACGTTTGCTGGACCAATGAGGGCGGTGGACCAACATGTGCTGGATCAGTGAGGGCGCTGGACCAATCAGTACGTTTGTCTGCTGCGCATGCTGGACCAGAGCGTGCACTGGATCAATGCGTTTGCTAGACTTTTCATGCATTGGACAAGTGATGCGTTTGGATAGTGCTTGTGCTTGACTTTCGTGCTGGATCATTGAATATGCGAGATTAGTACGTGCGTTGGACCGATACGTGCGCTGGACCATTAGTGGGCTAGGCTAGTACTTGTGCTGGACCAGTGAGTGCTACAAACTAGTGCGTGCGCTGGACCATTAGTGGGCTAGGCTAGGGCTTGTGCTGGACCAGTGAGTGCTACAGACTATTGCATGCACTGGGCCAGTAGGAGCATTATTTTACCTCGTGTGTTGAGTCATTGATTGGTGTAGACTAGTGCTTGCTTTAGACCATTGAAAGCATCATGCTTGTTCGTGCGCTGGACCAGTAGTGTGCTAGGCTGTTGCGTTCGCTGAAGGAGTGAGCGTACGCTGAATCAGTGAGTGCTCTAGACTGATGCGTTTACTGAACCAGTGAGTGTTCTAGACTTGACATATCTAAGGCGTTTGACAGGATGTGGCATCGGGGTCTCCTCTCTAAGCTCCCCTCGTTTGGCTTCCCTTCCTCACTTTGCACCTTCATATCTAACTTCCTCTCTGGCCGATCTATATCGTGGTTGTTGATGGATCAGCCTCCCCCCTTTTTTCCATCAACAGCGGTGTCCATCTAGGTTCTGTCCTGTCCCTTACACTTTTTCTCCTTTTTTCAATGATTTTATCTCCACAAATAATCCTATGCACTCATACGCTGACAACTCAACACTGCATTCATCCACATGATCTGCATCTCGTTTTGGCACAGCTTCCTAAATAAGCTCAGACTTGGACAGGATCTCTCAGTGGGGTAAAACAAAATCTTGTTAAGTGTAATACCTCCAACACCCAGTTTCTACTCCTCTCTCTGTCGAAAACTCCTCACAACTCTCGTCCGTTTTTCAATGGTTCTGTAATTCCACCTTTTGACCCATTGATTATACTTGGCATTACTGTAACATTTACTCTTTCTTGGAAACCCCGCATTACAGGAATAGCTAAGTCTGCCTCTAAGAAACTGGATGTCCTGTTCCTGTTTAGATGTCAAAGCTTCTCTTTTGAACAGTTGCTCCGTTTATAGAAGGGATTGAGTCATCCTTGTATGGAGTACTGCTCTTGCATTTGGGGTGGTTCTAGCTCTACATCCTTACTTGACAGAGTTGAGTCGAAAGCGCTCCGTCTTTGAAATTGTCCCAGGCTAACTTCCAAACTTGACCCGCTTGCCCTACACCTCTATGTTGGTTCACTGTCTCTTCTTTAGGTATTACTTTGGTTTTTGTTTCCGAGAGTTGGCTGCTTATGTTCCCCCAACCTTTAGCTAGACCACGCAGTACTCGGCAAGTTGCTGCGTCACATGATTATTGTGTGGCTGTTGGCAACTCAAAGGTGGGCCGTTTTGATACCTACTTCTTTCCCTACACGTCGAAGATTTGGAACTCTACTTCTCATGTCTTTCCCAACAACTATGACCTGGCACATTTCAAAGAACAGGTTTTTCACTTTCTCAAAAATTCATAAATACATCGTGTATTTTCTTTTTCCGTTTCATAATTCTAACTATATTTCAGTTAAGACCTGGCCTTGATGTGGACTTTTGTTCGTGACTGGAGCCTTCAACAGAAAAAATAAGATTAGTGGGTGGGTTTGTGCTGCACCAGTGTATATGCAGGACAAGAGCCTTGAGTTTTAAGTTTTTGAGGTTTGAAACATTTATTGTATATATATATATATATATATATATATATATATATATATATATATATATATATATATATATCTTTTTCTTTCTTTTAAACTGTTCGCCATTTCCCGCGTTAGCGAGGTAGCGCTAAGAACAGAGGACTGGGCCTTTTTTTGGAATATCCTCACCTGGCCCCCTCTGTTCCTTCTTTTGGAAAATTTAAAAAAAAAAAAGAGAGGGGAGGATTTCCAGCCCCCCGCTCCCTCCCCTTTTAGTCGCCTTCTACAACACGCAGGGAATACGTGGGAAGTATTCTTAATCCCCTATCCCCAGGGATAATATATATATATATATATATATATATATATATATATATATATATATATATATATATATATATGGAAAAAGCATTTCATTGATGATATGTGTGAAGGGTGCATATACAGGGGTAGGTAGAGGCAAGTCTGTAACGTACTGTGGGTGCAGTACATTGACGTAAGAGGATAATAGGTAGGCCCCACAGGAGCGCCCTCCAACAGCTTACACAAGGTTGTGTGTGCACTGGATCAGCGCGTACACAAGGTTGTGTGTGCACTGGATCAGCGCGTACACAAGGTTGTGTGTGCACTGGATCAGCGCGTACACAAGGTTGTGTGTGTACTGGATCAGCGCGTACACAAGGTTGTGTGTGTACTGGATCAGTACAGGCAGCGGTGATGCTGTTACATGAGGTAGAGAATTGCTGTCTTGTTCCATGTATAGTCATGAAGGAATGTGTCTCGGTGTTTCGGTATGAAAATAGTTAATGGTCATATTTTGATAAGTCGTCTTCACAATGCCATCTTTTTGAAAACGCGGGAACGGACATTTAAAACTTAATGGAATAACAACTGTCGTAGACCATTTTTATGCATAAAGAATGAAGAGAAAGATTTATGATGTGTACTTATGTTAGTATTGTCACATAATATGACGTCGCTTGTAAGGTGAACAGCTGGAGCTAAGGAGGCAGTTTAACTTATCCATCTGGAAATTCACGATGGATAGATTTGGTTGTCATTGTTGTTGTTATTGTTGTTGTTGTTGTTGATGATGTTATGTGCTTCTATTGTAAGATAACTTGGTTTGATTAGGTTCGACTGGGTGCTAACAGGTGACAAATGACGCCCAACAGTTATTATGAAATAATCATCTCTCAAGATATTGAAAAAATATATTTAGGTTGACGCTTGTACGAAGGTGTACATGACCGGACGACCACAATGCTTACAAATACAGTCAGTGTTTTTGTTGTTCATTATTTTGTTTCATTGTGTTATTAGTGTTGAAACACGTACGCTCTTTAATGGTAGTCCATTAATTTGTATTTCGTGTTTAAGTCAGTATTTCCAATTGCCTCAACATCACAATCATTATCTGGCAAAGTCGCTATAGTTAAGCTCTAACTGTTAAAGAATTAAAGATTTAACCATGTATGATTCTTGCCAGGTCTCACACGCATCAGTACAAGATGACACTCACAGTCTATACCTTTAGAATTATAGTTGAAATATATATATATATATATATATATATATAATATATATATATATATATATATATATATATATATATATATATATATATATATATATATATATTCCTATGAGTCCACGGGGAAAATGAAACACGAAAAGTGCACTTTCGCGTAATAATCACATCATCAGGGGAGACACAAGAGAGAAATATAACAGTCACTTGATGTACATCGAAGAGACGAAGCTAGAACGCCATTTGGTAAACATGTGATTGTCCAAAACATACAACGAGCGTTCATAAACTTATCATTTTACAAATCTTATCAACCATAAAGTTATCTGATTTGTATAGACCATCACTAATATTAAGATTATAATTCTTTGTGTATTTAATGATAGAAGATTCAATGATATTTCTTTTAGTAATAAAGTTAATAACTGAGATGGCGTTACTCCAGTCAATACAATGATCATAGTTTTTAACATGATTAAACAAGGCATTTGATTCTTGTCCCGTTCTTATACTATATGTATGTTGCTTAAGTCTAACAGAAAGATCCTTACCAATCTGACCAACATAAGATTTATCACAGTTTCCACAAGGCACTTTATAGATGCAACCAAGAGAATTTTCAGGTGAATTCCTGATTAAGATATTCTTTATAGTATTATTGTTGCTAAAGGCAACATTTACATTAAAGGATTTAAGCAACATGGTAAGCAAAGTGAAATTATTATTAAAAGGGAGAACTAAAAGATTCTTGGTTTCAATGGGAGGTTTGGGCTCAACTCTATAAAATGATTTCTTTGCTAACTTAAGGGATTTATCAATGAAAGATCTAGGGTACTTTAACTTAGATCCAATAGAATATATCTTCTCAAACTCATCATCAATAAACTCTGGACTGCAAATATGTAATGCCCTAAGGAACATAGATTGAAATGATGATAATTTAACTCTGTCATGTTGAGATGAGTAATAATGGATATATGAGCATACATTGGTGGGTTTTCTGTATATGTTAAACTTAAACTTGTTTCCTTGTCTATGAAATCTAAAAATGGTAACATACCATTATTCTCATTTTCTACTGTAAATTTGATGGAAGGTACTGAATTGTTCAGTAAGGGGAGAAATATTTGTAAATTTTCATTTGTTGGCCAAACACAAAGAACATCATCTACACACCTAAACCAAATTGCATCTTGATCACGCGCAAAATTGTGATCCTTTCCAATATGCCTGAGGATTGGCGGAATGCGTGCATAGTGCCATTGTACAAAGGCAAAGGGGATAAGAGTGAGTGCTCAAATTACAGATGTATAAGTTTGTTGAGTATTCCTGGTAAATTATATGGGAGGGTATTGATTGAGAGGGTGAAGGCATGTACAGAACATCAGATTGGGGAAGAGCAGCGTGGTTTCAGAAGTGGTAGAGGATGTGTGGATCAGGTATTTGCTTTGAGGAATGTATGTGAGAAATACTTAGGAAAGCAAATGGATTTGTATGTAGCATTTATGGATCTGGAGAAGGCATATGATAGAGTTGATAGAGATGCTCTGTGGAAGGTATTAAGAATATATGGTGTGGGAGGCAAGTTGTTAGAAGCAGTGAAAAGTTTTGATCGAGGATGTAAGGCATGTGTACGTGTAGGAAGAGAGGAAAGTGATTGGTTCTCAGTGAATGTAGGTTTGCGGCAGGGGTGTGTGATGTCTCCATGGTTGTTTAATTTGTTTATGGATGGGTTTGTTAGGGAGGTGAATGCAAGAGTTTTGGAACGAGGGGCAAGTATGAAGTCTGTTGTGGATGAGAGAGCTTGGGAAGTGAGTCAGTTGTTGTTCGCTGATGATACAGCGCTGGTGGCTGATTCATGTGAGAAACTGCAGAAGCTGGTGACTGAGTTTGGTAAAGTGTGTGAAAGAAGAAAGTTAAGAGTAAATGTGAATAAGAGCAAGGTTATTAGGCACAGTAGGGTTGAGGGTCAAGTCAAGTGGGAGGTAAGTTTGAATGGAGAAAAAGTGGAGGAAGTAAAGTGTTTTAGATATCTGGGAGTGGATCTGGCAGCTGATGGAACCATGGAAGCGGAAGTGAATCATAGGGTGGGGGAGGGGGCGAAAATTCTGGGAGCCTTGAAGAATGTGTGGACGTCGAGAGCATTATTTCGGAAAGCAAAAATGGGTATGTTTAAAGGAATAGTGGTTCCAACAATGTTGTATGGTTGCGAGGCGTGGGCTATGGATAGAGTTGTGCGCAGGAGGATGGATGTGCTGGAAATGAGATGTTTGAGGACAATGTGTGGTGTGAGGTGGTTTGATCGAGTAAGTAACGTAAGGGTAAGAGAGATGTGTGGAAATAAAAAGAGCGTGGTTGAGAGAGCAGAAGAGGGTGTTTTGAAATGGTTTGGGCACATGGAGAGAATGAGTGAGGAAAGATTGACCAAGAGGAAATATGTGTCGGAGGTGGAGGGAACGAGGAGAAGTGGGAGACCAAATTGGAGGTGGAAAGATGGAGTGAAAAAGATTTTGTGTGATCGGGGCCTGAACATGCAGGAGGGTGAAAGGAGGGCAAGGAATAGAGTGAATTGGAGCGATGTGGTATACCGGGGTTGACGTGCTGTCAGTGGATTGAATCAGGGCATGTGAAGCGTCTGGGGTAAACCATGGAAAGCTGTGTAGGTATGTATATTTGCGTGTGTGGACGTATGTATATACATGTGTATGGGGGTGGGTTGGGCCATTTCTTTCGTCTGTTTCCTTGCGCTACCTCGCAAAAGCGGGAGACAGCGATAAAGCAAAAAAAAAAAAAAAAAAAAATATATATATATATATATATATATATATATATATATATATATATATATATATATATATATATATAATGCACCATGACTTTAAGGAACTGATTCTTGAATATGATTGGACTTTCCATTGATTTAAGTATTAACTAAAAAGATAAATTGAAATAACTGTTGTCTTTGGAGTATAATATCTTTAAGAACGAACTTTTTCCTTTTAAAATTAAATGGTTATATAGGTTATATAGTGTATCGAACGAAAAAATAAAGCGCATCGTATATGTTTACAATTGTGGAGAAAGGCCTATACATTGAGCTGTGTCCGTCCTCTTCGATCTAAAGAAAACACGATAGGAAGGGGGGAAAAAACCACCATTTAACCCCACAACGTTTTTATTCCAGTGTGCCGCGCGCGAGTGAAGGGACAAGGGGACAACAAGGACTAGAAGGTCCTGGCGGTGACCGTGACGTCATTCACTCTCGCTAAACACTGGTCATTCTTACATATTTTTTCCCCGTCCCGCGGTCTCTATCACCCGTCGGTCGCCACATTTTTTTTTTTTTTTTTTTTTTTTTTTTAGCGCGTGTCCTCCACAACCAGCTTACAAGGACTCTTTATGCCCGCGTCCACCGGCTTTTTATCCCCCTTGTTGAAAGGGTGACTTAGCCGGCCTGTTAGCACCAATTTAGCCATCAATCTTCGCTTGTATCTCCAGTGGGGAAACTCGTTGACGGACCTCTGACGTGGGCGTGAAACGAACACCTTTTTTAATTAGGTCTTTGTGTCTCTTGTTGGTGTGTAATTCGGTTGAAGATATTTATTCGTACTCAGTTTTTTATGGTAGTATGTTACATATTATGTTTATGGATGGAGCTTTCCATTATGTCTGTGCATTCTACATTTCATGAACTGCAGGGGCAGGTTATTCCTGTGTATGATGAGAGGGGCAGGTTTTGTGGCGTATTCGTGTGCATGATAGGTATGAGAGTGGATAAATTGTGCTTTTGACGCATAAAGTTGATTAATCATTACACTTAACATACATCTAGTATGCTCAAATATGTATTAATTAAGCCTAAGTTTACATTTGTTATTCAAAGTACTAATACTCACGTTATAATTGCCTGATAACTTAGATTGTAAAGGTTTAACCTAATGAATAGCAAATTAGCATTTAATTTTCATTAGTACTATCTTGGTTATTTTATATTAGGATACCAAAAGGAAATTCAATACCGTTAAACATATATAAGAAAACATCGTGTAGTGTTGGGTGTAGTGCATTGGAGGTAGTAGCGTAATGGTGTGGGGGAGGGAGGTACTGTTGTGGTGAGGGCAAGGCGGTGATGAGATCCGCTACCAGAAGTAGGCCTTGGAGGGCTTAAGAGGCGGCGGTGTGGCGGGTGGAACGTGACGGTTTGGCAAGCACGGAGGCCTCAGCCGGCCGCGTTGTGAAGCTCCTCGCGAAATGGGGTGAAATTCGCACACCAGTGGTACCAACCCTGCTGAAGTGGCATCTCGTTGTGTAGGCCTAAATGTTCGGGTGGGTGTGAGGGATGCATGGAGGGGGCTGGTTGAGCCTCACTTACTTCCCTAGTACATACATACATACATACAGACACATGAGTGGATCAGTTGTAAGTTACTAAGTTGCAAATCAAACACGATTTTTTTTTTTAGTAATTGCTTAGTTATGAAAACTAATTTTGGCAAAGACTTATTTCGTTTAAAGACTATTTTCGTTTGCACCTACACTTAGAATAGATAATTGTTATTCTTTCTAACATGATATACAAATCTGCGTCATATATATACTATAGTTATGGAGAGGCTATGTTAACTTCCCCGTAAAACTGATCAAATGCGCTTACGGTGTAGAGCTCACATGTGTACGCAGGATTAGCTGCATAAATTTTTAGATTAGTACATAACAAAATGATCGCCAAGAGTTTGAGGGTAAGAAGTAGATTATTATCATTTATATATGAACGTCCCACGACCTTTCTAGATGTTACGACCCAAGATTGCGGTACTTCCATTAGCAGGGAAATGATAGACTCCTGTAGAGTAGCGTAAGAAGTTCTTTAACGAGAGAGTACCTTTAATGATAGGCCCGTCAAGGTTGAGGTTCCCACTCGCGGTGTAGCCTCATGCAGGCCGAGTCCGATATCGCTAGAAACTGAATTTCCATAGTTGTAGCGCAACTTGAAGCCGCACAAACTTTATAAAAGGAGTTGTGGGTTGTATGTAATTAATGTTATTACGAGCGAGGATTGATGATAAGAACTGCCTTTCAACCGAATACATAAATGCTGTCGACTGAAAATTCCTTAAATTGCAAATTAAATTCAGTTGCAAATACGTATAGGAAATGATGCTACTGTTACCATATTAGGCTGGAATATTTAATGTATAAATCCTATTTCTCTGTTTTCATATCTCAAGCATCTGAAGGTGAAATATAGCATGTTCACAGGCTCCTAGCACGGTATATAATGCATATTTTGGTCTTTGTAGGCCTATGTAGATTCCAAGATATGCTGTTAAGTGGGGGATATTTATAACTACAAGGCTGTCACAGTTGACTGTTATAGTGTACCAGGATGGAGGTGGTGGTGTGGTAAGGGTAGTGGCTTGACCTTGGCTCAGAAGGCTGTTAGGGTAGGCCTGCTGGGGACCCACGCGCATTGGTTGGTACGTCGGGTGTGCGAACTGTAAACACGCGGGCGGTGCAGCAAGTGGGACCCGTTACGTAACCCCATACTCAACTCCCTCCTGGCTTCGACACCTCATATATCTGTTGCTGTTGGATTTTTTTTTTTCATTCTTTTTCCACTTATTTATGCATTTGCCTTCCACAATATTATTTAATTCAATTTCTAAATTCTTGAAGTAGTTCCATGGTTTAACTCCTGATGAAGTTGAAGTTTCAGCCAGGGCAGAGGAATCGCACTCGGGTAGCCCACATAAGGCAAAATTTAAGTTGGCGAATCACAAGCAGTCCAAGCATACTCTCCCCCTCCTTCCCCAACCTCCCTACCCGCCGGCGCACCAACGTAGTACATTTGGGACGCGAACATGCTACTCCAACGGGTATTTGTTTGTCGGAAAGAAAATGCATACTATAAACTGATTAGATTAAGAAATGATGATATAGACATATACATTCACGCTCGCTCATATACACACATAACACGTACATACACACACACACTTATCACGGTTCTAAATGTGCTTTAGACGGAAAATGTGACCACGAGAGGGTAAGGCTTCTAGCGAAACGGTTATTACCTCGCACGCAGACGTTAATTTTCCAAAAGAAGGAACAGAGAAGAGGGCCAGGTGAGGATATTCCCTCAAAGGCCCAGTCCTCTGTTCTTAACGCTACCTCGCTATCGCGGGAAATGGCGAATAGTATGAAAATATATATATATATATATATATATATATATATATATATATATATATATATATATATATAGCGCACGTCCACACACGCAAATATACATACCTACACAGCTTTCCATGGTTTACCCCAGACGCTTCACATGCCCTGATTCAATCCACTGACAGCACGTCAACCCCGGTATACCACATCGCTCCAATTCACTCTATTCCTTGCCCTCCTTTCACCCTCCTGCATGTTCAGGCCCCGATCACACAAAATCTTTTTCACTCCATCTTTCCACCTCCAATTTGGTCTCCCTCTTCTCCTCGTTCCCTCCACCTCCGACACATATATCCTCTTGGTCAATCTTTCCTCACTCATTCTCTCCATGTGCCCAAACCATTTCAAAACACCCTCTTCTGCTCTCTCAACCACGCTCTTTTTATTTCCACACATCTCTCTTACCCTTACGTTACTTACTCAATCAAACCACCTCACACCACACATTGTCCTCAAACATCTCATTTCCAGCACATCCATCCTCCTGCGCACCACTCTATCCATAGCCCACGCCTCGCAACCATACAAAATTGTTGGAACCACTATTCCTTCAAACATACCCATTTTTGCTTTCCGAGATAATGTTCTCGACTTCCACACATTCTTCAAGGCTCCCAGAATTTTCGCCCCCTCCCCCATCCTATGATCCACTTCCGCTTCCATGGTTCCATCCGCTGCCAGATCCACTCCCAGATATCTAAAACACTTCACTTCCTCCAGTTTTTCTCCATTCAAACTCACCTCCCAATTGACTTGACCTTCAACCCTACTGTACCTAATAACCTTGCTCTTATTCACATTTACTCTTAACTTTCTTCTTCACACACTTTACCAAACTCAGTCACCAGCTTCTGCAGTTTCTCACATGAATCAGCCACCAGCGCTGTATCATCAACGAACAACAACTGACTCACTTCCCAAGCTCTCTCATCCCCAACAGACTTCATACTTGCCCCTCTTTCCAAAACTCTTGCATTCACCTCCCTAACAACCCCATCCATAAACAAATTAAACAACCATGGAGACATCACACACCCCTGCCGCAAACCTACATTCACTGAGAACCAATCACTTTCCTCTCTTCCTACACGTACACATGCCTTACATCCTCGATAAAAACTTTTCACTGCATTCAACAACTTGCCTCCCACACCATATATTCTTAATACCTTCCACAGAGCATCTCTATCAACTCTATCATATGCCTTCTCCAGATCCATAAATGCTACATACAAATCCATTTGCTTTTCTAAGTATTTCTCACATACATTCTTCAAAGCAAACACCTGATCCACACATCCTTTCTTATCCAGGAAATAAAACACGGTAAGTGCACTTGGGAACTTGTGTTTCATTTCCCTGTAGATATATATATATATATATATATATATATATATATATATATATATATATATATATATATATATATATATATATTATTATTATTATACTTTGTCGCTGTCTCCCGCGTTTGCGAGGTAGCGCAAGGAAACAGACGAAAGAAATGGCCCAACCCCGCCCCATACACATGTATATACATACGTCCACACACGCAAATATACATACCCACACAGCTTTCCATGGTTCACCCCACACGCTTCACATGCCCTGATTCAATCCACTGACAGCACGTCAACCCCGGTATACCACATCGCTCCAATTCACTCTATTCCTTGCCCTCCTTTCACCCTCCTGCATGTTCAGGCCCCGATCACACAAAATCTTTTTCACTCCATCTTTCCACCTCCAATTTGGTCTCCCTCTTCTCCTCGTTCCCTCCACCTCCGACACATATATCCTCTTGGTCAATCTTTCCTCACTCATTCTCTCCATGTGCCCAAACCACTTCAAAACACCCTCTTCTGCTCTCTCAACCACGCTCTTTTTATTTCCACACATCTCTCTTACCCTTACGTTACTCACTCGATCAAACCACCTCACACCACACATTGTCCTCAAACATCTCATTTCCAGCACCTCCATCCTCCTGCGCACAACTCTATCCATAGCCCACGCCTCGCAACCATACAACATTGTTGGAACCACTATTCCTTCAAACATACCCATTTTTGCTTTCCGAGATAATGTTCTCGACTTCCACACATTCTTCAAGGCCCCCAGAATTTTCGCCCCCTCCCCCACCCTATGATCCATTTCCGCTTCCATGGTTCCATCCGCTGCCAGATCCATTCCCAGATATCTAAAACACTTCACTTCCTCCAGTTTTTCTCCAAACTCACCTCCGAATTGACTTGACCCTCAACCCTACTGTACCTAATAACCTTGCTCTTATTCACATTTACTCTTAACTTTCTTCTTCCACACACTTTACCAAACTCAGTCACCAGCTTCTGCAGTTTCTCACATGAATCAGCCACCAGCGCTGTATCATCAGCGAACAACAACTGACTCACTTCCCAAGCTCTCTCATCCCCAACAGACTTCATACTTGCCCCTCTTTCCAAAACTCTTGCATTTACCTCCCTAACAACCCCATCCATAAACAAATTACACAACCATGGAGACATCACACACCCCTGCCGCAAACCTACATTCACTGAGAACCAATCACTTTCCTCTCTTCCTACACGTACACATGCCTTACATCCTCGATAAAAACTTTTCACTGCATTCAACAACTTGCCTCCCACACCATATATTCTTAATACCTTCCACAGAGCATCTCTATCAACTCTATCAAATGCCTTCTCCAGATCCATAAATGCTACATACAAATCCATTTGCTTTTCTAAGTATATATATATATATATATATATATATATATATATATATATATATATATATATATATATATATATATATATATAATTTTTCTTATACGTACTCGCTGTTTCCCGCGTCAGCGAGGTAGCGTAAGGAAACACGAAGAATGGCCCATTCACTCATATACATATATATATGTACATAAACGCCCACATACTCCATTACACATACATATACATATCAACATATACATGCTTATACACATCGCAGACATTTCATACATATTCATACTTGCGTGCCTTCATCCATCCCTATCGCCACCCCGCCCCACAGGCAAAACAACATCGCTATCCCCTGCTTCAGCGAGGTAGCGCCAGGAATACAGATAAAAAGGCCCCACTCGTTCACACTCAGTCTCTAGCTTTTATGTGTAATGCGCCGAAACTACAGCTCCTTATCCACATCCAGGCCCCACAGACCTTTCCATGGTTTACCACAGACACTTCACATGCTCTGATTCAGTCCATTGACAGCACATCGGTCCCCGGTATACCACATCGTTCCAATTCACTCTATTCCTTTCACGCTTCTCACCCTCTTGTACGTTTAGGTCCCGATCGCTCAAAATCTTTTTCACTCTATCCTTCCACCTCCAATTTGGTCTCTCACTTCTCCTCGTTCCCTCCACCTCTGTCACATATATCCTCTTTGTCAATCTTTCCTCACTCATTCCCTCGATGTGACCAAACCATTTCAATACACCATCTTCTGCTCTCTCAACCAAACTCTTTTCATTTCCACACATCTCTCTTACCCTTTCATTACTTACTCGATCAAACCACCTCACACCACATATTGTCCTCAAACATTTCATTTCCAATACATCTCACCCTCCTCCGTACAACCCTATCTATAGCCCACGCCTCGCTACCATATAACATTGTTGGAACTCCTGCATACAAACGTACCAACCAACCCTTTACTTTGGCCTATAAAGTGGGATACTAAAGTTTTTTTTTCTTTTTTTTAGATCTAAAGTTATGGTTCCCTTGGAGATTCGCCCCTCAAAGTTTTCTTGGATTAAGTTAGCTTAAGGAAAAAAGTGTGTGTGTGTGTGTGTGTGTGTGTGTGTGTGTGTTTGTGAGGGATGTGGGTCGAATCTTCAGGTAATCCATATTTACTGATAATTGGCAGCTGTTCCATGACCTCGCCTCCATGAGGTTACACCACGAGTGGAAAGTCCCCCTTAGTGAGTTTGTATCTTCGTCAGCGGACGTAATGAACTATAGTGTCGTGCAGAAACTTTTCACCTTAAAACCATTATTTCTCTTCTCTTGATAATTTACAGCTTTAAAACTGAAGGAGATTTGAAAATGGGGCAATACGATTGTATAATTGAGTAATTGTAACTTTGTATGAAATCCGTTATGATAATGATGATAATGATATTAATGATAATTATAATAATAATAATAATAATAATGATAATAATAATAATAATGATAATAATAATAATAATAATAATAATGATAATAATAATAATAATAATAATAATAATAATGATAATAATAATAATAATGATAATAATAATATGTATATATATATATATATATATATATATATATATATATATATATATATATATATATATATATATTTGCGTGTGTGGACGTATGTATATACATGTGTATGGGGGGGGGGGCCATTTCTTTCGTCTGTTTCCTTGCGCTACCTCGTAGACGCGGGAGACAGCGACAAAGTATAATAAATAAGTATATATATATATATATATATATCTATATATATATATATATATATATATATATATATATATATATATATATATATATATATATATATATATATATGTAGGTTTTATTTTATTATTATTATTATTATTATTATTATTATTATTATTATTATGCTTCACATGCCCTGATTCAATCCACTGACAGCACGTCAACCCCGGTATACCACATCGCTCCAATTCACTCTATTCATTGCCCTCCTTTCACCCTCCTGCATGTTCAGGCCCCGATCACACAAAATCTTTTTCACTCCATCTTTCCACCTCCAATTTGGTCTCCCTCTTCTCCTTGTTCCCTCCACCTCCGACACATATATCCTCTTGGTCAATCTTTCCTCACTCATCCTCTCCATGTGCCCAAACCACTTCAAAACACCCTCTTCTGCTCTCTCAACCACGCTCTTTTTATTTCCACACATCTCTCTTACCCTTACGTTACTCACCCGATCAAACCACCTCACACCACACATTGTCCTCAAACATCTCATTTCCAGCACATCCATCCTCCTGCGCACAACTCTATCCATAGCCCACGCCTCGCAACCATACAACATTGTTGGAACCACTATTCCTTCAAACATACCCATTTTTGCTTTCCGAGATAATGTTCTCGACTTCCACACATTCTTCAAGGCCCCCAGATTTTCGCCCCCTCCCCCACCCTATGATCCACTTCCGCTTCCATGGTTCCATCCGCTGCCAGATCCACTCCCAGATATCTAAAACACTTCACTTCCTCCAGTTTTTCTCCATTCAAACTCACCTCCCAATTGACTTGACCCTCAACCCTACTGTACCTAATAACCTTGCTCTTATTCACATTTACTCTTAACTTTCTTCTTCCACACACTTTTCCAAACTCAGTCACCAGCTTCTGCAATTTCTCACATGAATCAGCCACCAGCGCTGTATCATCAGCGAACAACAACTGACTCACTTCCCAAGCTCTCTCATCCCCAACAGACTTCATACTTGCCCCTCTTTCCAAAACTCTTGCATTTACCTCCCTAACAACCCCATCCATAAACAAATTAAACAACCATGGAGACATCACACACCCCTGCCGCAAACCTACATTCACTGAGAACCAATCACTTTCCTCTCTTCCTACACGTACACATGCCTTACATCCTCGATAAAAACTTATCCCTGGGGATAGGGGTGAAAGAATACTTCCCACGTATTCCTCGCATGTCGTAGAAAGCGACTAGAGGGGACGGGAGCGGGGGCCAGAAATCCTCCCCTCCTTGTATTAATTTTCTAAAATGGGAAACTCCTTTCTTACCATAGGGAAATGAAACACGATAAGTTCCCAAGTGCACTTTCGTGTAGTAATCACATCATCAGGGGAGATACAATAAAGAAATATAAGTAGATTGATATACTTCGAAGAGACATAGCTAGAACGTCATTTGGGAAACAAGTGACTGCCCGATAGGAGGTCGGGTGCGTTCAAGTCTGGCAACATGCGTATCATATGATTTATCATGCGGACATGTTGATAGATAGATAGATAGATAGGTATGATAAAACTAAATGGATTGAATTTGTAGTTATACCTACAGATAAAAGGGTCGATTGAATGTTGGAGGATATATTGGAGGTGTGGTGGTGGAGATGGATGGAGGGGGTTGTGGTGGTGGGAGGGTAGGGGACGGGGTGGATAGATATATATAAGGTAATCCTCGGTGCTGAGCCTCTCGATAAAGTGTCTGGTTCATTATGGCTCGATGATGGATCTTCCGGGCGGCAAGTGCGGGGGAGGGAGGGGCGGCCATTGTCTCACCATGACTATCAAGGGTTTTATTGTGGCACACACACACACACACACACACACACACACACACACACACACACACACGCTGACATATGCATACACACATGCACACATTTACGATTGCTTGTCTTCATCCACTTTCGGCGCCACCCCACCGCACAGGAAACAGCATCGCCACCCAGGATACCAGGAAACAGACAACATAGGCCACATTCGTTCACACTCAGTCTCTAGCTGTCATTTGTAATGCACCGAAACCACAGCTCCCTATCCACATCCAGGCCCCACAGACTTTTCCATGGTTTACCCCAGACGCTTCACATGCCCTGGTTCAGTCCATTCATAGCACGTCCACCCCGGTATACCACATCGTCCCAATTCATTCTATTCCTTGCACGCCTCTCACCCTCCTGTATGTTCAGGCCCCTATCGCTCAAAATTTTTTTCACTTCATCCTTCCACCTCCAATTTGGTCTCCCACTTCTTTCCTCCACCTCTGACACATATATCCTCTTTGTCAATCTTTCCTCACTCATTCTCTCTATACGTCCAAACCATTTCAACATACCTTCTTCTGCTCTCTGAACCACACTCTTTTTATTTCCACACATCTCTTTTACCCTTTCATTACTTTTATCATTATTATTATTATTATTATTTTTTTTTTTTTTCATACTATTTGCCATTTCCCGCGTTAGCAAGGTAGCGTTAAGAACATAGAACTGGGCCTTAGAGGGAATATCCTCACCTGACCCCCTTCTCTGTTCCTTCTTTTGGAAAATTAAAAAAAAACAAGAAAGGGGAGGATTTCCAGCCACCCGCTCCCTCCCCTTTTAGTCGCCTTCTACGACACGCAGGGAATACGTGGGAAGTATTCTTTCTCCCCTATCCTATTATTATTATTATTATTATTATTATTATTATTATTATTATTATTATCGTTGTTATTATTATTATTTTTGTTTTCATTATCATATTGTTGCTATTACTATTGTTGTTGCTATCATTATTGTTGTTGTTACTATTATTGTAAGACATCTTGGAAGAGGAGAGAAGGTCAGGCAGCTTCGACCAGATGGGAGGGGGCAACTTAATGTCATACAGAGAGTGGAGGAGGAGGAGGAGGAGGAGGAGGAGGAGGAGGAGGAGGAGGAGGAGAAGGAGGAGGAGGAGGAGGGGAAGGAAGAGTAGGAGGAGGTGGTGGTGGTGTGGGAGGAGGAAAAGATGAAGACATGGGAAAGGATTGTGGACCAGAGTCCTGGAGATGCGTTCATTAGTTGATGTATGTTACGAGACGGTTTCAGTGCGGCCCTTGTGTTGGACGGAAAGATCATGACCACGACGCTACGACCTTTATCATGACTCTTTGGCCTTCGACTTGACCCATAATTTAAGGGTTATGTCAGAGGTCGTGCCGTCGTACCGTCGTGCTCAAGGATTATGAAGCTGTGGTGCATAGTTGTACCGACGTGTTCGTGTATCGTAACGTTAGGTGTAGGGATTGCACCATCGTTTCTTAAGGATTTTTCAATTGTCCTTGAGGACCGTGCTGTCGCACTCAAGGGTCGCACCGTCGTGCATAAAGATTGTACCGTCGAGCTTGAGGACTGTACTGTTGTACCGTTGTGCTGAAAAGATCGTACCGTCGTGCTGAAGTATCGTTCCCTCGCACTGAAGGGTTGTACCGTCGTGCAGTAGGTACAGTTACGTCCAACATACGGGTCCCTCCCCTCATAACGCGATACGCGAACCCTTGAAGGCTTTACGAGTGAGTAGTGTGCGTGATCAATGGGACTGAAGGTATGAAACGAAGGAATACTCAGAATTGAGGCTACAAATAAGTACGATGATTAACAGTTACATAAGTGTGTGTGTAAAGTGAGCGATGTTGATGGTTGAGGTTGTAGATGTGTCGAATGAATAACTTTTCGTGAATGAGTGGATGTGTAACATTTGTAGAATTGGTGGATGTCTTTGAATGTTTACTGTGACTAGCGTGTATGGATGTGTGTGAGCGTATGTAATTGATAACATTAACGTTTGAGTATGAATGTACGATAATACGATATAAAAGGATAATAAAAATTTTTATCGAAAGTGTAAAGGAATGGAAATGTGTTCTACAATTCATTATAAGAATTTTCTTTATCTTGTTATTAAAGTATTACATCACTTAAATGGCACTTAATAAGAATATAAGATTAAGAGTTTATATTGTGGAAAGTTATAACTCATTAAGAAAATATTGCTTGTACAGTTAGTGTACTTATTAATGTTAAATAGTTACATATATAGTTACTGTGTATTCATTAATGTTACATAGTTAAATGTACACTTACTGTGTACTTATTAACGTAACATAGTTACATGTACAGTTGCTGTGTAAATATTAATGTTACTTAGTTGTTCATTGGTGATGTAAGACTTCAAGAAGAATTTCTTGATTGAATCTTTCCATGAGTCGAAAATTCTCGCGGTAGGTCATTCAGTCTCTCTCTCTCTCTCTCTCTCTCTCTCTCTCTCTCTCTCTCTCTCTCTCTCTCTCTCTCTCTCTCTCTCTCTCTTAGGAGCAGCAGCAGCAGCAGCAGATCAGAGGTGTGCGTGCGTGAGTGGAGTCATGGTGGTGGTGGTGGTGGGGGGGGGGGGGGTATATCGCGAATGTTGTCGCTAAGGTGTGAGGGGTTGCCAGATGGCAGCCTCTGTCCTGCCTCCCACATAATTACTTAATGGCCTCACCTGCACACTCTGCCCGTTGGGAAAGTGGGGGGGGGGGGGGGGGGAGGGGGGGGTATTAGCGCACTCGGAAGGGACGTGGGATGAAGTTATTACGAGCCAGAGAGAAATGTAACGGAGGCGGATCTAAAGTAAGTAGTTGTTGGATAGATCACATCCTTCCTACTGTTTGAACACTTACGGATGATAACGTGAGATGCATTACGTAACATATTACCTGGTTGTGATGTCACCTGTGTGTGTGTGTGTGTGTGTGTGTGTGTGTGTGTGTGTGTGTGTGTGTTGTGTGTGTGTGTGTGTGTGTGTGTGTGTGTGTGTGTGTGTGTGTGTGTGTGTGTGTGTGTGTGTGTGTGTGTGTGTGTTGTGTGTGTGTGTGTGTGTGTGTGTGTGTGTGTGTGTGTGTGTTACGGGGATGAGAGTTTTAATGTAGCCCCCTGTCTTACCCCTGTTCATATATATTTACCATGTTTTTTATCCTGTGTATGCGTGCACACACGCACAAACGCATTCTAAGTAAGTTGCCTGTTTACCGACCAAGCCCGAGTGGAGGATAAACACCTGGGTTGGGTGTGGGCCGACTTCAGCGCATGGTATTCAAACCCATGTGTGAGTCAGCAACATGACCATCCTATCCTCCACCACTGTATTTGCAGCTAACTTGGCCATTACCATAACCATAGCGTCAGCTAACGTAACTACCCTCTAACCTTCCCCACCCCCATAGCTTCAGCTAAGGTGACCACCCCCACCCCCATACCCCAGCTAAGATGACCACCTCCACCACCACTATAGCTTCAGCTAAGGGGACCACCCATTCGTCCGTTATCAGCTTGAGGTTAAGCCGCAAGACGGTGCGTGCGTGCGCGCATGCGTGCGTCGTTCTGAGGAGCTACGTCTGTCCCTCCTCCTGCCCGTGTAAGCCTGTTATCCCATGACCTCACTCTCCCCACAATAGGATGACACTTCTGCCTGGAGAGATGGAGGGTTGGGGGTCCTCCGTGTGCCTCTCTCTACCTTCATCCACAACCATCCACCCACCCATCCACCTACCCATCCACCCCACCACCTGCCGTATAATTTCCACCCCACCTCCCCCCTTACACTACGAATGTCCTGTATTCCCATTTCCTTTTTTTTTCTTTCTGCATGTTTGAATAATCAATGTGTCATGGGTTTGTTGCTTGTCATGTGGCTGTATGATAAGAGTAGAGAGAGGGATGGGGTAAGGGTTGGGTGGGGGTGTTAACATGGTGGAGGAGGGGTAGGAGAGGGGAAAGGGGGACGGAGTTACTGGTAACTGGTGCATAGATACATGGTGGAGGAGGGGTAGGAGAGGGGAAAGGGGGACGGAGTTACTGGTAACTGGTGCATAGATACATGGTGGAGGAGGGGTAGGAGAGGGGAAAGGGGGACGGAGTTACTGGTAACTGGTGCATAGATACATGGTGGAGGAGGGGTAGGAGAGGGGAAAGGGGGACGGAGTTACTGGTAACTGGTGCATAGATACATGGTGGAGGAGGGGTAGGAGAGGGGAAAGGGGGACGGAGTTACTGGTAACTGGTGCATAGATACATGGTGGAGGAGGGGTAGGAGAGGGGAAAGGGGGACGGAGTTACTGGTAACTGGTGCATAGATACATGGTGGAGGAGGGGTAGGAGAGGGGAAAGGGGGACGGAGTTACTGGTAACTGGTGCATAGATACATGGTGGAGGAGGGGTAGGAGAGGGGAAAGGGGGACGGAGTTACTGGTAACTGGTGCATAGATACATGGTGGAGGAGGGGTAGGAGAGGGGAAAGGGGGACGGAGTTACTGGTAACTGGTGCATAGATACATGGTGGAGGAGGGGTAGGAGAGGGGAAAGGGGGACGGAGTTACTGGTAACTGGTGCATAGATACATGGTGGAGGAGGGGTAGGAGAGGGGAAAGGGGGACGGAGTTACTGGTAACTGGTGCATAGATACATGGTGGAGGAGGGGTAGGAGAGGGGAAAGGGGGACGGAGTTACTGGTAACTGGTGCATAGATACATGGTGGAGGAGGGGTAGGAGAGGGGAAAGGGGGACGGAGTTACTGGTAACTGGTGCATAGATACATGGTGGAGGAGGGGTAGGAGAGGGGAAAGGGGGACGGAGTTACTGGTAACTGGTGCATAGATACATGGTGGAGGAGGGGTAGGAGAGGGGAAAGGGGGACGGAGTTACTGGTAACTGGTGCATAGATACATGGTGGAGGAGGGGTAGGAGAGGGGAAAGGGGGACGGAGTTACTGGTAACTGGTGCATAGATACATGGTGGAGGAGGGGTAGGAGAGGGGAAAGGGGGGACGGAGTTACTGGTAACTGGTGCATAGATACATGGTGGAGGAGGGGTAGGAGAGGGGAAAGGGGGACGGAGTTACTGGTAACTGGTGCATAGATACATGGTGGAGGAGGGGTAGGAGAGGGGAAAGGGGGACGGAGTTACTGGTAACTGGTGCATAGATACATGGTGGAGGAGGGGTAGGAGAGGGGAAAGGGGGACGGAGTTACTGGTAACTGGTGCATAGATACATGGTGGAGGAGGGGTAGGAGAGGGGAAAGGGGGACGGAGTTACTGGTAACTGGTGCATAGATACATGGTGGAGGAGGGGTAGGAGAGGGGAAAGGGGGACGGAGTTACTGGTAACTGGTGCATAGATGATCTTAGCAGGTCGTCAGACACTGGGGGAGGGTATAGTGAAGGAGGCTGGCTGGATGATTATTGGAGTTACGATTATCAGCTGAGCAGGGAAGTGAGAGAGAGAGAGAGAGAGAGAGAGAGAGAGAGAGAGAGAGAGAGAGAGAGAGAGAGAGAGAGAGAGAGATAACCATGACTTTGATAGCATATATATATATATATATATATATATATATATATATATATATATATATATATATATATATATATATATATATATATATATATATATTCTCCCCTATCCCCCCTGGGGATAGGGGAGAAAGAAAACTTCCCACGTATTCCCCTACGTGTCGTAGTTGAAGGAGACTAAAGGGAGGGAGCGGGGGGGCTGGAAATCCTCCCCTCTCGTTTTTGATTTTCCAAAAGAAGGAACAGAGGAGGGGGCCAATTGAGGATTTCCCTCAAAGGCTCAGTCCTCTGTTCTTAACGCTACCTCGCTAACGCGGGAGATGGCGAATAGTATGAAAAAAAATATATGTATATGTAAGTTGTTACAAGCCACGCATTTCAGTGGTAGTACAATGGAGAGTAACATGACTGAGTGGTAGAAGAAGGTAGAGTGGGCGCGGTGGGTACATAACAATAAGACAGGAATAGTGAGAGCTGGGCCCGAGTGGGTCAGTCCGAAAAGGTGGAACGGTACTAATAGCAATACTGTACTACAGAGTACCAATAGCATTAGTGTACAACAGACTACTAATAGCATTAATGTGCTACAGAGTACTAATAGCATTAGTGTACAACAGAGCACTATTAGCATTAATGTACTACAGTGTGCTAGTAGCATTAATGTACTACAGAGTACTAATAGCAGTAGTTTGTGCAACAGAGTAGTAATAGCATTGATGTACTACAGAGTACTAATAGCATTAATGTACTACAGTACTAATAGCATTAGTTTACAACAGAGTAGTAATAGCATTAATGTACTACAGAGCACTAATAACATTACTGTAGTACAGAGTAAGTCAACGCAAGAGATACAGAAGTGGTGAGCAAGGAAGATAATTTCACTTGACAGATATACTGAAAGACAAACAGATGGTTTCAGGCTGTGCCTAGACCTGTAGTCATCCTGCCTGATGTGGTGGGTGGGGCTCCAGTCTTGCCTCAGCTTCAGGTGTAGATTGTACGTGTTTGTACCACTACCAGACCTTGATAGCTGCAGATATCCAGTTTGTAATTCCTTCGTGACTTAGTTATTAATGCAATCTGATTACTTCATCTCTAAATGATTACTTGGCTTCCCGCTCTCATTGGAGGGAGACACTTATTGTTTTTTAGAATTGACACTTTGCCCAGAGAATTGATGACTGCTGAAGGTGTCATCCACATACCGAAGTTTACAAGAGATTTGTAAGAAATAGGGATTCCAGTAATGCCAGTGATGGTCTACGTCATACACATCAACGAAGACAGTGAAGAGGTGTTGAACTAAACACCATTCCCTATACGAGTCTGACATGTGATCTCATATGTATATACTCTTATTGAAAACTTATAAAGTATTCAATATATATATATATATATATATATATATATATATATATATATATATATATATATATATATATATATATATATATATGTTGTGTTCTTTGCATACCATTGTATTTTGTTTATGTATTCCAAAGTTATTAGATTTCATGTACAGCCTAGCGGATATTTGTGCGTACATTTTGTTTGGTCTGGATATTACCCTCGTAATGCCCTCCAACAGCGAAGAATCGAATCACACCACCATTGTCTGGGAGGTGGGGACGCTAACCAACCCACTCCCACACTAGATGGTTGGAATTTTTGCTGTTGGAGGGCATCATATGTTCTGTGTCAGTGTGTGCTCATTGCATTATACTGATGTCTAGATATTTTGTATTTACTGTTCCTGGGTCGGCCTCTCTGATATAACGACTTGAATAGTAGTTATAAAGGACGGACGTAAAATTATAGTTTGCTAATGTCTGCTGTATAAACTTTGCTAAAACTACGTATATTTTTACGTTCATAAGTCGACATTTTCTTACAACCCTTGTGTGTGTGTGTGTGTGTGTGTGTGTGTGTGTGTGTGTGTGTGTGTGTGTGTTGCTTGGTCTAGAATACGGTATGCATTTCTCAGTACATATGTTTATTATGTTCTTGGGTCTCGAGTGTTATAATAACAGCTGGCATGATAGTTGATTTGTGGCATGATGGACAGTGGTGTATGCGTTCTGTGAACCTCGGAGTTTAATGTAATGATTCTTGATTATAATGTATGAACATTACGACAAGAGTCTGTATGTATACTTGCATTCTTGTTGTACAGGGTTGAATATAACTAGTCTGTTGCACGTATGTATATATGGTATGATCATCACCCTGATAGTTCTCAAACGATAATCTGTACTTTGGTGAACACTTGCGCTTTATACTTGCCGGCTTGAAGGCTGCACTACAGTCAGCAGCATGTAAAGGATGGACTAGGGAGTGAGAAAGTTGTTTGCCAATCACACAAAACCCATCTGGAGGTGACCTGCTCACTCGTGCCCAGTTACCCGCACGACACTTCCTCACATAACTACAGGTTTGATAAAGTCACGTGACCCTTCTGGCTCACTATACCCCGTAATAATTTGTAATTATGGATAGGTGTAGATTTGGGCAAACGACATTAAGGCACGCAGGCGACCTTGGAAGGGCGTTAACCCGTTCACGGCTGGACCAGCTACGGCCTTGCCACGTCTCCATTACCCTCCTCCTCCCGGCTCTCGTACCCACCTGCTGTAACTCTATGTGTGTGTGTGTGTGTGTGTGTGTGTGTGTGTGTAAGTGTGTTGAGGTTTTATTGTTGTGTCATTACGTAACGTTAAGATATGGTTAATTATATATAAATGAAAGAAGTGCATAGGAACGTGCACCTTCATAGAACATACAAACCTCCAACAGCCAGGATCTAATTTATATTGATTATTACTTCAGGACTCAATTTCCAAAGGTGTATAGATTGACAGAAAAATATACTTGTAAATATGGATAGATATCTACAGAGATGGGTGGGTGTTACCGTACTCTGCCTGCTTCAGGTTACATCGCGAGTAAAGTTCCCTTTGGCGGGACTGCATCATCGTCAATTGACACAGGAGGATAAATTCTATTACAAGAACATAATTCAAAGTCCAACCTGACATTGCTACTGATTGTAGCGCAGCGTTACTGTTGCAGGAACCCGTGGTCCAAGTGTTAGTATAATGTTGATGGTAATATAAGACCACTTAAATTATTTACTACATATGAAATTTAATCTCGTGATAAATTACTACAATAGGCACTCACATTAAAAGCTTGTTAATTAGTCATATTTGACTTTCAGTAAGACAATGACTATCATTTATTTACTTACCTTGTGTTGACCTTATAACAAAAATAATTCGTAGTAACATGACTCAGGTCTGTGATACACTTGGCAAGCGAGACGTGGCAACTCTGCTTCTCGTGTTGTCATATATGGTTGGCGAGCGGGTTAAGGTTTTGGGACGCGTCATGATAAAACATCTTCAATCTTTATTTTACGAATCTGTTATTTCTTTTCCTGTTGGTGACACACTTTATCAATGATTAACTTTACTGCATCGGTGGAAGTTAGTATTGTTGTGTGGGGAGGGCGATTACGTCATTGTTATTTAAAAGTCTTATGATGTGTGAACGAAGGTTGTCTTGTGTACGTCCTCTTAAAGGGGTTGATGTTCTTACCAGTCATGTTAGCGTTACCACTTCGCTCTTTTTGTGGAAATTATTCATTCATGTATTTAATCGTAAATGGAGCAGTTTTAAGAAAATGTTATATTTTTAATAAGGATTTTACTTTACTTAGAAATGTATGTAGTTGTTTACTATGGGTGTTCAGTTTAGATATATGTTCTGGTTTCTCGAAGTGGCTCCGTCAAGGCCATAGGAAGAGGGAAGGTATAATGAGTGATAGTTTTTTATGAATGGTGTAGCGGTAGTTGTAGTAGTGATAGTTTTTTATGAATGGTGTAGCGGTAGTTGTAGTAGTGATAGTTTTTTATGAATGGTGTAGCGGTAGTTGTAGTAGTGGTAGGTTTTTATGAATGGTGTAGCGGTAGTTGTAGTAGTGGTAGGTTTTTATGAATGGTGTAGCGGTAGTTGTAGTAGTGATAGTTTTTTATGAATGGTGTAGCGGTAGTTGTAGTAGTGGTAGGTTTTTATGAATGGTGTAGCGGTAGTTGTAGTAGTGGTAGGTTTTTATGAATGGTGTAGCGGTAGTTGTAGTAGTGGTAGGCTTTTATGAATGGTGTAGCGGTAGTTGTAGTAGTGGTAGGTTTTTATGAATGGTGTAGCGGTAGTTGTAGTAGTGGTAGGTTTTTATGAATGGTGTAGCGGTAGTTGTAG
>NC_092233.1:64439359-64456859 GCF_036320965.1 Panulirus ornatus
CCAACCCCACCCCACCCCACCCCACCCCACCCCACCCCGCCCCTCCCCACCCCGCCCTGCCCCACCAGCTGCTTTTGTTATCCTCATATTCAGGCGGACCACAGCCTGACGCACGGACCCACAGGGAGAGAGAGAGAGAGAGAGAGAGAGAGAGAGAGAGAGAGAGAGAGAGAGAGAGAGAGAGAGAGAGAGAGAGAGAGAGAGAGCCTTAGCGTTGGGTAGTATTGGGAATTACGTGTCTGCGTTGCCTGTGTCCAGAGCGTTAATGATGGACACGTCAAGTGTTACACCATCTTACCATCGGTTAGTGTCAGTAGTATTTTAGAATTAGATGAACTGGATTTGTCAACAACAGTAATGAGTGTACATAAGGAATATGTGTGTGTGTGTGTGTGTGTGTGTGTGTGTGTGTGTGTGTGTGTGTGTGTGTGATAGCAAGCATCGTAAATGAATTCCCTGGTAGGTAGGGAAATTATTGGTGTTTCGTAAGATTTCTGTGAGATTTAACGCAAGAGAGAGGTTGTCTTCCAACCTACAAGGTTGTGGTATTTGGCAGGATTTACATTTTGTACAAGCCGAGCGTAGGAGCAGGTCAATGATTATCACAGGTGATGATGAATTATTCTATGTAGGGTATGAAGTGAGGCTGAGCCCTCACCAGGCGCAAGCACCCTCACAACAAACCGTGAACAGCAGTTACAAGCATCATGTTACTGACATTATTCCAAGCATCGTTTAATGCAGCGTTACTGACCTGGTGTGCATGCATTCCATGCAGATGCTTGGAGTGTCTCTGGTGTGCATGCATTCCATGCAGATGCTTGGAGTGTCTCTGGTGTGCATGTATTCCACAGTGGTGCACGGAGTATCTCCGGCGATGAAGGCGCTCCATGCAGTAGTAAGTGGCGTTGTGAACCAGCTTCCATGAGGCAGGCAGGGATGCAGGGATGCAAGGACTCACTAACTCATCAGGTTGAGTCTCACTCACGCAAGAAATCTGAACATATGAGACGGCTGGTTGGTTGGTTGTGTTGTGTTGTAAACTAATAAACTGCCAGGATCACTAAGGTCATCATGGTTATCATCTGGAAAATCTGTAACACCTTTTGATGTTAAGGTTAATTGTAGTAACTCTCTCTCTCTCTCTCTCTCTCTCTCTCTCTCTCTCTCTCTCTCTCTCTCTCTCTCTCTCTCTCTCTCTCTCTCTGTTTATGTGGCCCTTGTTTTGTTTTTACTCTAGAACCAGAATATGTATTGCCAGAATATGTATGTATTCAGATTACCTGTAAACTTATGAAGAAACATCATCTGCAGCCACTGACATGAAAATCAAATCATGATGTTCTTGGTCTCTTATGGCAGCCAGTACATGTTGGTACGTGCAATTGTTTGATCATTAATCAGAGTAATTTCACCTTTTCGGAGGAGTCAAGATCGCGGATGCAAGTTGGATTCTAATGTAAGCCATAGGATGTGTAAGGAGGCCTAGCTCCTGTGTATGATAAAAGAGCTCATTGTCTGTGAGGGCAGAGGTAGGTATGTTGGATGGTATAGTAGTTCTGATGTTATGTGGTAGGTATGTTGGATGGTATAGTAGTTCTGATGTTATGTGGTAGGTATGTTGGATGGTATAGTAGTTTTGATGTTATGTGGTAGGTATGTTGGATGGTATAGTAGTTCTGATGTTATGTGTAGGCGAGGCTTGGCCAGAAGGAAAATATGATAACAAATAGTACGGAAGAGGTTGGTTGTGTTGGAACTGAGTTGTTTTAAGGACAGTATGAAATTAAACGAAGATTGTTATGCTGACGAGAATCTTAAGGTATTTAGGGAAGCACTGCTTACATGTGTGGGTGAAATGTGTGGCTTGTGGAAGGTGTGATGTTATGCGTTTAAGAAATGGTAGTGTTTAGTGGATGAGGAAGTTACTAGTGAAAATTAAAAGACATGTATGGGCGCTAACTGCAGGGGATGAGTGATGTTTTGGACGGAGGTGAATAACACGAGGAAAGCAAGAGAATATATGTGTACATCAGTGAAGTTAGCAGGTGAAGAAGTAGTAGCAGGCAGAGAAGAGGTGAGGAGATGGGTTGAAAATTTTTAGGGATTATTGACAAATGTGGGTCATGGTGGCAGATGGCAAGTGTAAGATGTTTGGGACGTACGGGTATACGGAGAGAGTGAGTGTTGAATGGTTTGATGAAAAGAGACGAGATAGTGAAAGCCTTTCTTAAGGTACAATGTGGCACGGCGTCTGTAGTGGATGGGATGGCAGTTGAATTTCTTAAGAAAGTTTGGATGACAGCGTTGTTGTGTAGTCAGGATTTTTTCCTATATGTGTAGCTCAAGATGAGGTGGCTAAGGGCTGGCAGAATGTCTGCATAGTGTTTTTATTAAGGGTACTAAAGTGAATGGTCTCTTGATTGTACCTGGGTAGTTGTATAGAAGATTGGTGAATGAGAAGTGGGTAGCAGGCACAGAGCATCAGAATGTAGAAGAATATTGTAGGTTAACAACTGGTAGAGGATGTGTGGATCAGGTGTTTGCTTTAGATTATTTGTGTGATAGATACTTCGAGAAAGATTGGGAGTTGAATGTTGCGTTTATGGAGTCAGAGAAAGCATATGGTAAGGTTGGTAGATATGCGTTGTGGAAGTTATCATGAATATGTGTTGTGAGAGGAAAGTTAATAGAGGCATTAAGGAGTATTTGTCGAAGGAAAAAAGCGTTGTTACGAGTAGGAAGTGAGAAGGGTGAGCATTTTCAGGTGAAGGTTGTTCTGTGTCAAGGGTGTGTGTTGTACCACATCTCTCTTATCTGTTTATGGATGGGGCGGTATGCGAGGTAACTGCAAGGATTTCGGAGAGAGGAACGGGTCTACAATATGCGGTGGAAGGTTGAGGGTCCTGGGAAATGAATCATTTCCTCTTTGCAGATGACACTGCTCTGATGGCAGACTCGAGTAGGAACCTACAGAAGCTGGTGTCTCAATCTGGAATATTATGCGAAAGAAGGAAGTTGCATAAAAGTACAGTCGTGAGGTTTAAATGGTGCGAGAGACAGGTTGAAATGAGTGTGAGTTTGAATTGGAGAAAACTTGGAAGAAATGGATTGTTTAAGATACCTGGGAGTGGACATGACATTGAACATACGGGGGTTGAGGGTTCTTAGGTGCTGGGTGCACTAGTGAGTGTGTGGAACACCCTCTCTCCTCTTCTGATCATTATCTCTTAGAATTAAATGTCTAAGACTGCATCTCTTCTCCATCACATCTCTGGCTTCTATCTTCTCTATCGTTTTCGCTAGAAGGTGGTGTTAATGCCAACTGTAATACAAAAACCCACATTGCTGACCGAGTGGATTTTAATTAAGTCTCATAAATTTGATGCAATCAGGCTGAGTTTCTCTACCATCCTAAAATTTTGATCTTGTTTCGATTATTTCACTCTCGATTTCTCGTACGCACAAGGCTTCCTCTATTTGACTCTGCGCTGTTTTCACATCCACACGCTGTAAACCTTGGTTTAGAAGATTTCGACGTACGTACGCTGCACGGCTTGGTTGGACTCGTACCGGGACGATCCCGGGGAGCCAAGGCGTTTTCTTTTCACCCCGTGGCGCCTTGGAGCATTTGATCAAACACTGAACTCTGTTACCGACCGTCACTCGTCCAACACATTCAACCTCTTTAGTACTTAGAAGTTTCTTCGTTGTAATTGCTATTTCTGCCCCCCCTTAAAGGACCTTCAACACATTCAAATTTCTCTCATCTCGTTAGGTTCGCACACATTCCTCTGCGCTCCCTCCACCCCGCTTAAAGCACTCTTAGGAGAGTTCTGTGCATATCATAGTGCAACTTCTTCACTCACTTTCCCCTGCAGTAGATACTCCTTGGCTGGCCAGGATGCCTCGTGTTGTGCTGAATGCGTAGCATAGGTTTATCTTGCCTGGGATGCCGTCCTACATCCCGTCTCCTAAATTTTCCTCAACCCAAACCAAGTTTTGATCGCTCCCGCACTAGTCGCTGGGCCTTGGCACTCTTCCCTTCTCCCTGAAACCCGCACCGCTTTCGTTATTGCTCGGAATCATTGCAAAGCTGTTTTTCTTAGAGTCAAGCGCGCCTTCACAGAAAGAAAATGTACTGAGTTGACTTATCCTTCTGCTGACAGATTGTTTTAGTTCTGATGTAAAACATCTCCTGGAGCTTCTTGTGATTCGACCTTTTTCCTCCTCTTCTCCAACCTGTCGAGTACTACCGACTCTCTGACTTACAAAACATCTCTTTTTGGGAATGGTTTAATGTCATAGGCGTGGTTTGATGGTGCGGGTATGGTTGATGGTATAGTAGTCCCGTCAGTGTTGTATGGATGCGAGGAATGAACCTTAGACGAAATGTGGAGAAGAGAGTGGATTTATTGGAAATGAATTTTTTTTTTATGAAGTGTGGTGTGAGGAAGGTTGACCGAAAAACAATTATAGGTTAAGAAAGGGGTGTGGTAGGTAGAGGTATATGTATTAGAGAGCTGAATAAGGTGTGCTGTAATGGTATAGACATGTAGAGAGGATGACTGAGAGGTTATACGTCAGAAGTGGAGGGAACGAGGAGAATGAGTAAACCAGGAGGATGTGGAAGGATGGAGTGAAAGATGATTTGAAGGTTCGGGACGTGAACATGAAGGAGGTTGTGAGGCTTCCAAGGGATGGAACGGCTTGATATCAGTGGGCTGAACCGGAGCACTTGGTGAACCATGACAAGGTCTGTGGGGCCTGGTTGTGGATAGGGAGCTGTGGTTCCTGTGTATCACGCAAGACAATTATGGAAAGGATGTGAAACCAGCAAGACCTTTTCTTCATTTGTTCATAACGGCTACCTTGCTAACGCGGTACACAGCGATCAAGGATAGAAAAAAACATCACACACACAATCTCTCTCTCTCTCTCTCTCTCTCTCTCTCTCTCTCTCTCTCTCTCTCTCTCTCTCTCTCTCTCTCTCTCTCTCTCTCTCTCTCTCTCTCTCTCTACCATGCCATTGAAAGGGGCGGGGTGTGTAGGTGGGGGCGACAGTGGAAAGGTCTGTGGGGTCTGGTTGTAGATATGGGAGCTGTGATTTCGGTACATTACACATGACTCCCTACACACCTGACCATGATTCCTCACACACCAGACCACGTCTCCCCCACACACCAAACCACGTCTCCCCCCACACACCAGACCACGTCTCCCCGCACACACCAAACCACGTCTTCCCCACACACCAGACCACGTCTCCCCCACACATCAGACCACGTCTCCCCCACACACCAGACCACGTCTTCCCCACACTCCAGACCACGTCTCCCCCACACATCAGACCACGTCTCCCCACACGCACATCTGGACGTCACGGGAGCACCCCACATAACCCAACATCAAAGTACGCGCTGGACCAACGGAAACCCCATATCCGTCGCTATAGATACGTCGCGGAATAGTCGCGCTAATTCGCGTAGAGAGTATATTATGTAGATTTGATGAACGCATGTCACCCATTGTGGGGTGAGTGTGTGCGAGGCCAGGTGGGTGGGTGGGGGGGGGGGGGCTGTCACCGTCAGGGAGGGGAAGAAGCAACAAAGGCATGTAAGGCACATCGTCTGAACTCTCGCTCATGTTCTGTCTCGCCCTCCGCTCTCGTGTCTGTCACCAGGGAAGTATTTGGAAATAACCAGGACGTGTTCGGTGGATAGATTTTGAAGATGATTTTAAGTTGTGTAGGTTAAGTTGGTTTTGTAACTGCAGTCAACTTGACGGGGTTTGGAAGTACCCCGCCGCCTCTCCTCCTCCTCCCCCTAGCGGCTGAGGGACACAGCCGTGCCCCGTCTTTGATAGGTGTCCCCTTTCGGTTACTTTTTGTCAGTTTTTGTCATATCGGCCGCCACCCCCTCATTCCACCCACGATTTTAAAAAGCCGTGGGAAGAGGGAGGGCTCGCCACCCTCCCCTACCCCCCCCTCTTCCTTACCCAACAACAACAACCACCGCCCGCCCCCGCACCCCAGCCCAAACAACCACCCCACCCCCTACTCTAAAACCCCATCGCTGGTCGCCTTTGTATGGGTTTTTATGATGCCCAATACATAACCTAAATCCAACCGTTGTCGGTAATTTGTTGAGTGTCCTGCGGTCCTCCCTGCGTAGGCGGAGGAGGAGGAAGAGGGGCAGGCATTGACTGGGGGTAGGCTGAAGATGTAACATGTTAAGTGGAGTGATTGCATATTGATAATCCCGATTGTATGATAGCTGGTAGCACCTGGTGTTTGGCCCGAGCCCCACGTAACTACAGGAGACATTTCATGCTTCGGGAGGCACACGGATGTTCCCCGGGGTTTAGGAAGGCCGGCCTTGCGTACTATCCTGGCTTGAGGTAATCAAATATGATATTACACGGTGATGGGGGAAAGTGGCGGGTAACAAGCTTATACCTTGGAGAGCGGATGGCAAGTGGGCTTAATCCCCGAGAACCAGTTAGGCTAAGAACCCCATTCCCCCGGGGGAAGTCCTACGCTGCTTGTCACTAAACTTCAGCGTTAGCTTCTGCAAGTGTTACTGACGTAGCCACGCGGGTGGCGCCAAGGTAGAGATACTAGGCTTGCGATGCATATATGCATTTTGAAAGTGTGTGGTTGGTTTCTGCATGTATTAGATTGTTCAGCCACACATGGCTTACCTCCCTCGCCCTTCTGGGTTACCTGCCTCACCAGCTCTCCATCTGGGAACGTTTTCAGATGTGATTCGTCAAGGCACAATGAAGGTTATCTCACCAAGCGTAATATGCTTGCCCTGCCGGGCCCAGGGACGGACGATGATGGAAATGTCAGCGCGTCCGTTTGTAGGTGCGCGTCCCACCCCCATCCACCCCCGCCCTTTTTATCCCCGAACCCTCCAACAGGAGCTGTGCTACACCCACTACCCCTCCGCTGTGCCTCTTATTCACAAATCTCTTTCATTTTTAAACATTTTACCCTCTTTTCCCGGTGAATAGTTCCCTTTATGCGGCCAGGCTGTTGTTATTTCCGCGTTCTCGTGCCGTCCGCTGCCATTGGCAACCCTGTGCTTGATGAGGCGGAAGGATACATGCGTGGGTGGGGGACTCCTCCCACCTACCTGACCCGTATGACAACCAGGAATAAAGACCATAATACCGTAACGACCATTATAGTCAGGATAATGGGAGTGTATGCGCGGCGTAAACGATCTCTTGCGTTGATAACACAAAAGTGAAATTCGTTTGAGTCGTTACACAACATAGTAGCGAGTTGGTAAGATTTTTGTGGAGATGCAGCGCTTTGAATGGAGTAGTTAAGGACTATAATTACTTGTGCAAATAGAAGTATTGTTGCTAGTCAATATAATTAGGGTTGGCCACAGAATGCCTTGTTGGTATTCAAATGTGGAAAAGATTTAATAAGCTGCTGGAGGTTTTTCTTCTGACCCTCTCGCTCATAATGCTTACCATTATGCCATAGACGGCCAATAAGACTACGTCATATCGGCCGCTACACATCCACCCTATAGTAATATCCTAAAAAAATTATATATATATATATATATATATATATATATATATATATATATATATATATATATATAATTTTTTCTTTTTATCTATTATACTTAGTCGCTGTTTCCCGCGTCAGCGAGGTAGCGCAAGGAAACAGACTAAGAATGGCCCAACCACTCTTATAATACATCCATATACATAAACGCCCTTACACGCACATATACATACAGACACATACATATATTCACATGTACATATTCATACTTGCTGCCTTCATCCATTCTCGTCGCTACCTTGACACACATGAAAAAGCATCCCCCCCCCCTTCAGCAAGGTGGCGCCATGAAAAGGCAAAAGGGCCACATTGGTTCACACTCAGTCTCCAGCTGTTATGTAATAATGCACCGAAACAACAGCTCCCTTTCCACATCCAGGCCCCACAAAACTTTCCATGGTTCACCCAAGACGCTTCACATGAACTGGTTCAATCCACTGACAGCACGTCGACCCCGGTATACCACATCGTTCCATATCACTCTGTTCCTTGCACATCTTTCACCCTCCTGCATCTTCAGGTCCCGATCGCTCAAAATCTTTTTCACTCCATCCTTCCACCTCCAATTTGGTCTCCCACTTCTTGTTCCCTCCACCTCTGACACATATATCTTCTTTGTCAATGTTTCCTTGCTCATTCTCTCCATGTGTCCAGTTGATTTTTGCATGGAAGTAATCATGATATCAGCACGCAGTAGTGTTGGTTTACATATTTTCTTGCATTGTGTATTTTGATGTATCCACCCTTTGAGAATGACGTCACCACACTAAGGTATGATGAGATGACCTTAAGGATCATGTCAGATGTCAGGTCATCATACCCGAGGGTCATGCCTTGTGCTTATGGGTCACGCGTCTCGAACCGTTATATTCCTAGAATCCACCATGCTGTAGGATCCACCATTCCTGTAGGATCAACCATCCCTATAGGATCTACCATCTTGTAGGATCTACCATCCTTGTAGGGTCCACCATCCCTGAAGGATCTTCCGGATCCACTATCCCTGTAGGATCCACCATCCATTAGGATCTACCATGTTATAGGATCCACCATCCTGTAGGATCTACTATCCTGTAGGATCTACCTTTCCTGTATGATCCACCATCCCTGTGGGATCTACCATCCTGTAGGATCTACCATGCTGTAGGATCCACCATCCCAGTAGGATCTACCATCTTGTAGGATCCACCTTCTCTGTAGGATCCACCGTCCCTGTTGGATCCGGCGTCTCGTTATGACAGACCATCTATATGATCCAACCTCCCCTATACGATCCATCATGATAGTATGACTAGGATGTACTCTCAGTATGATCCACCACCCATCCAGGATCTACCATCTTTATTCATAGGAAGGACAGACAACTGGACAGCATAACATAAAGTACCCCACTCACCCACCTCTCATCTGCTGATAGCAGAAATAAAGATGAGTAAAAACATGTAGAGTGAAGAGCTGGGGTTACTACCTCGGGAATTTATGGGAAAACCTGAATAGGAGACACGGGGTTGCATTCTTAACAAAGATAGTATAGATAAAGAAAAGAAGATGCAAAGGAAGACAACTGATAACCAGGAATATTTACTGACAATATATATCACCGAAGAATTGGTCTCGCCTCGATCTGAAGGTATCACTGGTATTTTGCAGTGACACCATCTTTATATTCCAGTGTTCAACCACTCTGCTACATCTGAATTAAAAGATGCTTTTCCTCACGTCGCCATTAAGTTTTTTTCCTTTCATCTTCATACCGCCATCTCTGGTCACCGCTCCTCTTTATAGGATCCATTACTACCGTAGGATCTACCATTCCTGTAGGATACGTCATCCCTCCACGATGCACTGTCATCGTAGGATGCCTTATCCCTGTAGGATACACACTGTAGAATCTGCAATCCCAGTAGCTTACCTCATCCCTTTAGGATCCGTCATTATCGTAGGATCCACCATTCCTGTAACAGACAGTCATCGTAGGATCCACTATCACTCTTAAGTTTCACCATCACTTTAGGATCCAATGTCACTATAGAACACAATGGCCTCATAGGATCCACCATCACTTTAGGTTTCACCATCCCTGTAGGATCCATAACCACTGTAGGATTCATCAATCCTGTAGGGTGCACCATACCAGTAGGATACACCATACCAGTAGGATCCATAACCACTGTAGGATTCATCATTCTTGTAGGATACACCATACCAGTAGGATACACCATCCCTGTAGGATCCATAACCACTGTAGGATTCATCATTCTTGTAGGATACACCATACCAGTAGGATACACTATCCCAGTAGGATCCATAACCACTGTAGGATTCATCATTCTTGTAGGATACACCATACCAGTAGGATCCATAACCACGGTAGGATTCATCATTCTTGTAGGATACATCATACTAGTACGATAAATCGCTAGAATAAGAGTCCTAAGATTTAGCAGTTTTCCCTCATTTGTTTATTATTTTATTTATTATACTTTGTCGCTGTCTCCCGCGTTAGCGAGGTAGCGCAAGGAAACAGACGAAAGAAATGGCCCAACCCCCCCCCCCCCATACAGATGTATATACATACGTCCACACACGCAAATATACATACCTACACAGCTTTCCATGGTTTACCCAAGACGCTTCACATGCCTTGATTCAATCCACTGACAGCACGTCAACCCCGGTATACCACATCGCTCCAATTCACTCTATTCCTTGCCCTCCTTTCACCCTCCTGCATGTTCAGGCCCCGATCACACAAAATCTTTTTCACTCCATCTTTCCACCATCATAATAATAATAATAATAATAATAATAATGATAATAATAATAATAATAATGATAACAATAATGATAATAATAATAATAATAATAATAATAATAATAATAATAATAATAATAACAATGATTATAATAATAATGAGAATAATGATAATGATAATGGTAATATGATATTGATTATAATGATATAATAATGATAATAATGATAATAATGATTATGATAATATAATATTATCTATGATAATATATTAATGATAATAATATTGATAATAATAGTAATGACTAATAATGATAGTAATAATGATAATAATAATAATGACAACGATGATGATAATGATAATAATTTCGTCATGATTTGTACTGATATTTCTGAGTATTGTATGAGATGCGTCACAATATTGATGGTATTGTCCAACGTATATAAACAATTACGGAACTATTAATATATGATTAGCACACGATATGATCCCAGGCAGGGATGATTAAGACACGATATGATCCCAGGCAGGGATGATTAAGACAAGATAGGATCCCAGGCGGGGATGATTAAGACAAGATAGGATCCCAGGCGGGGATGATTAAGACAAGATAGGATCCCAGGCAGGGATGATTAAGACAAGATAGGATCCCAGGCAGGGATTATTAAGACATGATAGGATCCCAGGCGGGGATGATTAAGACAAGATAGGATCCCAGGCGGGGATGATTAAGACATGATAGTATCCCAGGCAGGGATGATTAAGACAAGATGGGATCCCAGGCGGGGATGATTAAGACATGATAGGATCCCAGGCGGGGATGATTAAGACATGATAGGATCCCAGGCAGGGATGAATAAGACAAGATAGGATCCCAGGCGGGGATGATTAAGACATGACAGGATCCCAGGTGGGGATGATTAAGACATGATAGGATCCCAGGCGGAGATGATTAAGACATGATAGGATCCCAGGCGGGGATGATTAAGACATGATAGGATCCCCAGGCGGGGATGATTAAGACAAGATAGGATCCCAGGCGGGGATGATTAAGACAAGATAGGATTCCAGGCAGGGATGATTAACACATGATAGGATCCCAGGCGGGGATGATTAAGACATGATATGATCCCAGGCGGGGATGATTAAGACAAGATAGGATCTCAGGCGGGGATGATTAAGACATGATAGGAT
Organism: Panulirus ornatus; assembly: GCF_036320965.1. Taxonomy (NCBI): domain Eukaryota; kingdom Metazoa; phylum Arthropoda; class Malacostraca; order Decapoda; family Palinuridae; genus Panulirus; species Panulirus ornatus. The sequence goes on from NC_092233.1 coordinate 64,450,898, forward strand.
CCCAGGCGGGGATGATTAAGACATGATAGGATCCCAGGCGGGTATGATTGAGACATGATAGGATCCCAGGCAGGGATGATTAAGACAAGATAGGATCCCAGGCGTGGATGATTAAGACATGATAGGATCCCAGGCGGGGATGATTAAGACATGATAGGATCCCAGGCGGGGATGATTAAGACATGATAGGATCCCAGGCGGGGATGATTAAGACATGATAGGATCCCCAGGCGGGGATGATTAAGACATGATAGGATCCCAGGCGGGGATGATTAAGACAAGATAGGATCCCAGGCAGGGATGATTAAGACAAGATAGGATCCCAGGCGGGGATGATTAAGACATGATAGGATCCCAGGCGGGGATGATTAAGGCAAGATAGGATCCCAGGCGGGGATGATTAAGACAAGATAGGATCCCAGGCGGGGATGATTAAGACATGATAGGATCCCAGGCGGGGATGATTAAGACATGATAGGATCCCAGGCAGGGATGATTAAGACATGACAGGATCCCAGGCGGGGATGATTAAGACATGATAGGATCCCAGGCGGGGATGATTAAGACATGATAGGTTCCCCGGCAGGGATGATTAAGACATGATAGGATCCCAGGCAGGGATGATTAAGACATGATAGGATCCCAGGCGGGGATGATTAAGACATGATAGGATCCCCAGGCGGGGATGATTAAGACATGATAGGATTCCCAGGCGGGGATGATGAAGACAAGATAGGATCCCAGGCGGGGATGATTAAGACATGATAGGATCCCAGGCAGGGATGATTAAGTCATGATAGGATCCTAGGCGGGGATGATTAAGACATGATAGGATTCCAGGCGGGGATGATTAAGACATGATAGGATCCCAGGCGGGGATGATTAAGACATGATAGGATCCCAGGCGGGGATGATTAAGACATGATGGGATCCCAGGCGGGGATGATTAAGACATGATAGGATCCCAGGCGGGGATGATTAAGACATGATAGGATCCCAGGCGGGGATGATTAATACATGATAGGATCCCAGGCGGGGATGATTAAGACATGATAGGATCCCAGGCGGGGATGATTAATACATGATAGGATCCCAGGCGGGGATGATTAAGACATGATAGGATCCCCAGGCGGGGATGATTAAGACATGATAGGATCCCAGGCGGGGATGATTAAGACATGATAGGATCCCAGGCGGGGATGATTAAGACATGATAGGATCCCAGGCAGGGATGATTAAGACATGATAGGATCCCAGGCGGGGATGATTAAGACATGATAGGATCCCAGGCGTGGATGATTAAGACATGATAGGATTCCAGGCGGGGATGATTAAGACATGATAGGATCCCAGGCGGGGATGATTAAGACATGATAGGATCCCAGGCGGGGATGATTAATACATGATAGGATCCCAGGCGGGGATGATTAAGACATGATAGGATCCCAGGCGGGGATGATTAATACATGATAGGATCCCAGGCGGGGATGATTAAGACATGATAGGATCCCAGGAGAGGAATTGTGGTGTGATTAGAAACACATTGTTGCAGATAAGCCGGTACGAGCATGTACGAGGGTGTAGCGTGCGGGATAATGTCTCTGATAATACACATTATCTTTCCCTCCTTCACTCATCATTGTGTTTCATGATTTTCGCTTTTACATTATTTCCTTAATTCACTTCGACGATTTGAGGATCCATATGTCATCACCGGCAAGAAGTGGTTGAGACTGGGTCATCGTATCTACCAACCACCACTCTGCTTGTTACCCACACTGACTCACCCGCCGCCCATGTGCGTGAGGATTTACCACTAACCCCCCCCCCCCCGCCCGCACTGCTTCTGAGGTACATAGAGGACGCCCTCCCCCGCCCACACAAGTGTCCACCCACCTCCTCACTGGGGGTGGGCGGGTCTACACTGGCCATGTTCCTGTGACGTTTACGAGCTTCGAGCAAGTTGACGCTTCTCACAGCCGCTTTGTTGTTAATTACTGGATTCTTGGTCTTTCCCATACCTCCTCCCACGCTCTCTCTCTCTCTCTCTCTCTCTCTCTCTCTCTTTCTCTCTCTCTCTCTCTCTCTCTCTCTCTCTGGGGGAACGCTAGCCGCCAGCGCTGCCACAGGACATACTCTCAGTCGTAGGTGTGTAGTTATGGATGGGTGGTCCCAGGAAGCCGGCCACGGTATGGATCTCCCGATATGCTGAAAACTGTTTGTAGTGTTGTAGGGACGAGAAAGTGTGACTCGTGCATGTCTGGGAAATAGGGTTTCAGATGGGTAGTTGGGATTCGTGTTCATGACCGAGTTGGGAGGATGGCTGTTTATTGCTTGTCGGATCATTTCGATGTGTATATGGTTTATCAGTGTGATGTTTATTGGGAAGGTGGGGGGAATCTGTGAGTATAGGTTGATGAAGTGTGAAGGGAGGCGTAAGCTTCTCATTTTCTCTTAAGTGTTGGGGTTAATTATGGTGGAAATTGGTGCATGTGTTACATAAACATGGGGCCCTGTTCTTGATGGTATCTGCCTGATCCTGGCAGTTTGTGAGTGGTTCTCTTGGTAATTATTTCTATGGAATAATTTTCGATAGTATCACTCCAGTTGTACTGGTTGTGTTGCCAGTACTTCGACAAGATTGGGGAGGAAATAAAGACATTTTTAAAGCCTTAACGAACGCAATGTTATATGATTGCGAGGCGTGGGCTGTAGATAGAGTTGTGCGGAGGAGAGTGGATGTGCTGGAAATGATATGTTTGAGGACAATATGTGGTGTGAGGTGGTTTAATCGAGTAAGTAATGAAAGGGTAAGAGAGACGTGTGGTAATAAAAAGTGTGGTTGAGAGAGCAGAAAGTGGTGTTTTGAAATGGTTTGGCCACATGGAGAGAATGAGTGAGGAAAGATTGACCAAGAGGATATATGTGTCAGAGGTGGAGGGAACGAGGAGAAGTGGGAGACCAAATTGGAGGTGGAAAGATGGAGTGAAAAAGATTTTGAGTGATCGGGGCCTGAACATGCAGGAGGATGAAAGGCGTGCAAGGAATAGAGTGAATTGGAACTATGTGGTATACTGGGGTCGACGTGCTGTCAATGGATTGAACCAGGGCATGTGAAGCATCTGGGGTAAACCATGGAAAGTTGTGTGGGGCCTGGATGTGGAAAGGGAGGTGTGGTTTCGGTGCATTATACATGACAGCTAGAGACTGAACGTAAACGAATGTGGCCTTTGTTGTCTTTTCCTAGCGGTACCTCGCGCACGTATGGGGGGAGGGGTTTGTCATTTTATGTGTGGCGGGGTGGCGACGGGAATGAATAAGGGCAGACAGTATGAATTATGTACATGTGTATATATGTATATGTCTGTGTGTGTATATATATGTATACGTTGAGATGGTGTGGACGTGTTTGTATATACATGTGGATGTGGGTGGGTTGGGCCATTCTTTCGACTGTTTCCTTGCGCTACCTCGCTAACGCAGGAGACAGCGACAAAGTATGATATATATATATATATATATATATATATATATATATATATATATATATATATATATATATATATATATATATATATAGCGCTAGGAAAAGACAACAAAGGCCACATTCGTTCACACTCAGTCTCTAGCTGTCATGTGTAATGCAACGAATCCACAGCCCCCTTTCCACATTCAGGCCCCACAACACTTTCCACGGTTTACCCCATATGCTTCACATGCCCTGGTTCAATCCATTGACTGTACGTCGACCCCGGTATACCACATAGTTCCAATTCACTCTATTTCTTAAACGCCTTTCACCATTCTGCATGTTCAGGTCTCGATCACTTAAAATCTTTTTCACTCCATCTTTCCACCTCCAATTTGGTCTCCCACTTCTCCTCGTTCCCTCCACCTCTGACACATATATCTCTTTGTCAATCTTTCCTCACTCATTCCCTCCATGTGACCATACCATTTCAATACACCCTCTTCTGCTATCTCATTCACACTCTATTCATTACCACACATCTCTCTTACCCTTTCATTACTTACTCTATCAAACCACCTCACGCCACATATTGTACTCAAACATTTCATTTCCAGCAGATCCACCCCTCTCCGCACAATCCTATCTATCGCCCACGCCTTGCAACCATATAAAATTGTTGGAACCACTATTCTTCAAGGATACCCATTTTTGATCTAGTTAACGTTCTCGTCTTCCACACATTCTTCAGCGCTCTCAGAACCTTCGCCCCCTCCCCCACCCTGTGACTCACTTCGGCTTCCATGTTTCCATCCGCTGCTAAATCCACTTCCAGATATCTAAAACACTTCACTTCCTCCAGTTATTAGGTTCAGTAGGGTTGAGGGACAAGTTAATTGGGAGGTAAGTTTGAATGGAGAAGTATATATATATATATATATATATGGAGTGAGTATTTTGAAGGTTTGTTGAATGTGTTTGATGATAGAGTGGCAGATATAGGGTGTTTTGGTCGAGGTGGTGTGCAAAGTGAGAGGGTTAGGGAAAATGATTTGGTAAACAGAGAAGAGGTAGTGAAAGCTTTGCGGAAGATGAAAGCCGGCAAGGCAGCGGGTTTGGATGGTATTGCAGTGGAATTTATTAAAAAAGGGGGTGACTGTATTGTTGACTGGTTGGTAAGGTTATTTAATGTATGTATGACTCATGGTGAGGTGCCTGAGGATTGGCGGAATGCGTGCATAGTGCCATTGTACAAAGGCAAAGGGGATAAGAGTGAGTGCTCAAATTACAGAGGTATAAGTTTGTTGAGTATTCCTGGTAAATTATATGGGAGGGTATTGATTGAGAGGGTGAAGGCATGTACAGAGCATCAGATTGGGGAAGAGCAGTGTGGTTTCAGAAGTGGTAGAGGATGTGTGGATCAGGTGTTTGCTTTGAAGAATGTATGTGAGAAATACTTAGAAAAGCAAATGGATTTGTATGTAGCATTTATGGATCTGGAGAAGGCATATGATAGAGTTGATAGAGATGCTCTGTGGAAGGTATTAAGAATATATGGTGTGGGAGGAAAGTTGTTAGAAGCAGTGAAAAGTTTTTATCGAGGATGTAAGGCATGTGTACGTGTAGGAAGAGAGGAAAGTGATTGGTTCTCAGTGAATGTAGGTTTGCGGCAGGGGTGTGTGATGTCTCCATGGTTGTTTAATTTGTTTATGGATGGGGTTGTTAGGGAGGTAAATGCAAGAGTTTTGGAAAGAGGGGCAAGTATGAAGTCTGTTGGGGATGAGAGAGCTTGGGAAGTGAGTCAGTTGTTGTTCGCTGATGATACAGCGCTGGTGGCTGATTCATGTGAGAAACTGCAGAAGCTGGTGACTGAGTTTGGAAAAGTGTGTGGAAGAAGAAAGATAAGAGTAAATGTGAATAAGAGCAAGGTTATTAGGTACAGTAGGGTTGAGGGTCAAGTCAATTGGGAGGTGAGTTTGAATGGAGAAAAACTGGAGGAAGTGAAGTGTTTTAGATATCTGGGAGTGGATCTGGCAGCGGATGGAACCATGGAAGCGGAAGTGGATCATAGGGTGGGGGAGGGGGCGAAAATCCTGGAGGCCTTGAAGAATGTGTGGAAGTCGAGAACATTATCTCGGAAAGCAAAAATGGGTATGTTTGAAGGAATAGTGGTTCCAACAATGTTGTATGGTTGCGAGGCGTGGGCTATGGATAGAGTTGTGCGCAGGAGGATGGAGGTGCTGGAAATGAGATGTTTGAGGACAATGTGTGGTGTGAGGTGGTTTGATCGAGTGAGTAACGTAAGGGTAAGAGAGATGTGTGGAAATAAAAAGAGCGTGATTGAGAGAGCAGAAGAGGGTGTTTTGAAGTGGTTTGGGCACATGGAGAGGATGAGTGAGGAAAGATTGACCAAGAGGATATATGTGTCGGAGGTGGAGGGAACAAGGAGAAGAGGGAGACCAAATTGGAGGTGGAGGGATGGAGTGAAAAAGA
>NC_092233.1:64459359-64464359 GCF_036320965.1 Panulirus ornatus
AAAGAGCGTGATTGAGAGAGCAGAAGAGGGTGTTTTGAAGTGGTTTGGGCACATGGAGAGAATGAGTGAGGAAAGATTGACCAAGAGGATATATGTGTCGGAGGTGGAGGGAACGAGGAGAAGAGGGAGACCAAATTGGAGGTGGAGAGATGGAGTGAAAAAGATTTTGTGTGATCGGGGCCTGAACATGCAGGAGGGTGAAAGGAGGGCAAGAAATAGAGTGAATTGGAGCGATGTGGTATACCGGGGTTGACGTGCTGTCAGTGGATTGAATCAAGGCATGTGAAGCGTCTGGGGTAAACCATGGAAAGCTGTGTAGGTATGTATATTTGCGTGTGTGGACGTATGTATATACATGTGTATGGGGGGGGGTTGGGCCATTTCTTTCGTCTGTTTCCTGGCGCTACCTCGCAAACGCGGGAGACAGCGACAAAGTATAATAAATAAAATAAATAAAATATATATATATATATATATATATATATATATATATATATATATATATATATCTCCTCTCATATAAGACCCTGTATTTCTCCATACTAAGCCATTCCTCCAGACATCCCCACACCTACTTAACATATTTCTTCTGTAAAACAATACATAACTAACGTATACATTAATGTCACATAACTGCCAGTATTATAAGATTCGTTCACGCCATACAACACATGGCTGTCATTTTATTTATAACTTAATATAGAAAAATTGAAACCGTTTTCAGTGTGTTGTGTGTGTGCTCGTATATATTGCCGTTTTAAGTGTAGGGGTTTTACGTAACGTGTCCCGGAATTTCATTGTCATGAACGTGATGTGTGATGACAACCTCTTAGTTTGTGGTAGCAGTGTGCCTGTGTGGAGACCCAGCGAAGTGGCTACTCAAGCCTGCCACAGGTCTGCAAGACATGCCTCTGCAAGGGTAGTCTCCTGCTGTTGATGTTAATGGGGGGGGGGGGGTCTATATAGATTTTGATTTATAAAAAAGATATAATACGTAGGTGTCGGCTGGGAGGGAGGAAGGGAACATTGATGACTTATGATGTAAGAGTCGTAACCCGTGCCTTACTCTCATTCATGCTGCCTTCAGTAATAAGTGCAGACCTACCGTGTAGGAGGGCCGGCAAGAGGACCAGACCTTGTCCCGAGTGTTCCTCTATGAGTGTGACTCTTTCACGTCTTCACCAGAGGGGTCAGAAACAGGCCCCGGCAGGACGGACGGATAGGCCCGTCTGGGATGGCAGTGTCCGGCTGCAAGGGTTTGACTGCCAAGATTAGTGTGAGAATTTTCGGGAGTTGGGCATTGTCAGGACCCCCCTTGCTCGTCCAACCCGACTCGTCCGACTTCCCCGCCTAACCCTGGCTTCCTCCTCATTTACTCGTAGTTCATTACCTTTAATTTCTCCATATATATGGTCTGACGTGCCGCATAAGTGCAGGAGGTGATTACTGATTTAAGTATACATTTTTAGAAGGTGTGGTTAGTGCGTTTGTGCGTGCGGGAGAGAGGTGGTTTGCGTGCGGGAGTGAGTGAGGGCGGCGGGCGGGGGAGGTTGTGGGTGGCGCCACACATCCACACATAGGCCGGCCGATGACGGGGAGAGAAATGGACAAATTCAGTTGATCTCCCGAGCCTTCACGGAGAGGAGGTGAGTGCTGGAGGACACGCCGCGCACCTCCCGCCCTGCTGCTCACTCAAGTGTTGGAGAGGTATGGTGTTGGAGATGCCGTCGGCGTGTGAGAGTCCCCTCCCTCAGCAACAGTGTTGGCGGGTGTCAGTCTAAACTAGTTGTAGCGACGACGTGAACGTCAACCATCATCACCATCACCAGCGAGTGGGGGACGAGGAGGTGGTGGTGGAGTGTCGTCTCCTGCAGTGGTGGTCTAGCACTCCACCAGTCGAGTCATTAGCGGAGACGAGGAACACTGGTCGTGCTGACCACACGCCATAAACCCCCAAAAAGTGGTGTCGGACGAGTGACGTAAACATATCCAAGAAGTAAACAGGGTGAGAAGGGGGACCATAAATCTGCTGGAGACGCGGACGGGAAGCGTGAGGCGCGGCCCGCAAGCGGGGCCGTGTGTGTGTGTGTGTGTGTGTGTGTGTGTGTGTGTGTGTGTGAGGGAAGGCCTGCCCTTGCCAAGCCTCATGGTACCTGGCAAGGAGCGCTCATGTGGGCCCTCTTCCCTCCCCCAACCGCTCTCACTTGCCCATCCCACGCATGAAGACGCCCCCAACCCAACGCCGCCACCCTCCCACCGCTGGTAAAGTTCCTCTGATATTGTCAACTTATCCTTACTCAACACTGCAACACTTCCTTTCCCACACACCCTAACTCAACACTGCAAAACTTCCTTTCCCACACATCCTAACTCAAACTGCAACACTTCCTTTCCCACACATCCTTACTCAACACTGCAACACTTCCTTTACCTTTCTTCAAGGTTATTCAATTTCTTCTGGATCTTAGTAGTGTAATGGAAGCGGCCTCAAGGTAATGTTTAACAAGGATCATAGTCAGTTCATTTTTTATACTTCTCTAACCTTATTACCCATTGAACATTCTTGAGGACAAAGGTACGTGATGGCGTGGCCTTTGACCTCGACCCTCAAAGATGAAGTCAGGCATCAAGCCATCATCCCACAAGGGTTGTTCTCAAGGGTGCGTCCATCATGTTCAGGGAGTGGAATGCATAGAGCTACATTTACGTTGCATGTACACCTCAATTTTACTATGCTGTCCCAAGATTGTGTATTGGTCAGCAGGTGGAGTCAGGACTTAGTTGTCAGTTTTATGTTTATGACGGGAAATTCTGCCTATAACAGATAACGCAATGCAGGGAAATGTCATGCACGTGTGTGTGAGTTTATATGTAACCATAAATGTCCTGTGAATTTCTGTACGCGAACAAGCTGCCATCAACGATTTCCTGTTGCTTTGCATGTATTAAGTAGCGAACTGTATGGTCCACCTTGTTAGACTTCTTCCCAGGTCTGCTGGAGAGATCCCCCCCCCCCCCTATGTTCAGGCCACTATCCCCCATGAGAACCAAAGTGGCCACCAGAACCACCCCAGCTGGACCCCTTTACTGTGAGACCCGCTCTCTACTTCAACATTTCCTCGAGCAGCAGAGCTTCATCATGTCCTCGACCCGCGTTACTAAGACTTCCTCAGGTCAGAACGTCTGGCTTGCCACCAGTCTTCCCACGGCTGAGGATCATCCTTAAGCAAGAGAGCAAGATGCTTTCTGGCAGCACAATAGGTGTTCTCGACTTACCCCAAGATGGCTGCAGTAGTTCGGTACCCAGGATCGTTCAGACTTGTTCAGGATCAGGGGAGGACCCGGCACACATTGTGAGGGGGGTTCCCTCCACCCATCACGGTAGGAGTAGCGGAACATTAGCATTACCCCAGCACCCCAGGTAGTATCATTTAAATCCACTACAGTCCTCCAAGAACCAATGAGACATTGAAGGATCACTCACAACGCCGCCGTCAGGGACATCCGAATATCTGTCAAGTTTGATGACCACTCCGTGAGTGACGACGCATCAACAACAACGGCCACAACCCCCCCCCCCCCCCACCCCACCTAGCAGCCACTTCAGGAATAGCAAGAGGCGCCCCAGGACATACCAGACGTATCATAAGAGTTCCAACTGTGTAAGTTACCCCGAAAACCTGCTTAGAGCCCCCGCTATATCATAGGCGATATCGTAGGCGATATTGCAGGTTGTATCAGGACCTTGAATATCTTAAGGGCATCCAACTCTTCATTATTATTATTATTATTATTATTATTATTATTATTATTATTATTATTATTATTATTATTATTATTATTATTATTATTATTATTATTATTATTATTATTATTGAGAGGATGAAGGCATGTACAGAGCATCAGATTGGGGAAGAGCAGTGTGGTTTCAGAAGTGGTAGAGGATGTGTGGATCAGGTGTTTGCTTTGAAGAATGTATGTGAGAAATACTTAGAAAAGCAAATGGATTTGTATGTAGCATTTATGGATCTGGAGAAGGCATATGATAGAGTTGATAGAGATGCTCTGTGGAAGGTATTAAGAATATATGGTGTGGGAGGAAAGTTGTTAGAAGCAGTGAAAAGTTTTTATCGAGGATGTAAGGCATGTGTACGGGTAGGAAGAGAGGAAAGTGATTGGTTCTCAGTGAATGTAGGTTTGCGGCAGGGGTGTGTGATGTCTCCATGGTTGTTTAATTTGTTTATGGATGGGGTTGTTAGGGAGGTAAATGCAAGAGTTTTGGAAAGAGGGGCAAGTATGAAGTCTGTTGGGGATGAGAGAGCTTGGGAAGTGAGTCAGTTGTTGTTCGCTGATGATACAGCGCTGGTGGCTGATTCATGTGAGAAACTGCAGAAGCTGGTGACTGAGTTTGGTAAAGTGTGTGGAAGAAGAAAGTTAAGAGTAAATGTGAATAAGAGCAAGGTTATTAGGTACAGTAGGGTTGAGGGTCAAGTCAATTGGGAGGTGAGTTTGAATGGAGAAAAACTGGAGGAAGTGAAGTGTTTTAGATATCTGGGAGTGGATCTGGCAGCGGATGGAACCATGGAAGCGGAAGTGGATCATAGGGTGGGGGAGGGGGCGAAAATTCTGGGGGCCTTGAAGAATGTGTGGAAGTCGAGAACATTATCTCGGAAAGCAAAAATGGGTATGTTTGAAGGAATAGTGGTTCCAACAATGTTGTATGGTTGCGAGGCGTGGGCTATGGATAGAGTTGTGCGCAGGAGGATGGATGTGCTGGAAATGAGATGTTTGAGGACAATGTGTGGTGTGAGGTGGTTTGATCGAGTGAGTAACGTAAGGGTAAGAGAGATGTGTGGAAATAAAAAGAGCGTGGTTGAGAGAGCAGAAGAGGGTGTTTTGAAGTGGTTTGGGCACATGGAGAGAATGAGTGAGGAAAGATTGACCAAGAGGATATATGTGTCGGAGGTGGAGGGAACGAGGAGAAGAGGGAGACCAAATTG